>NC_064218.1:12250856-12439639 GCF_023101765.2 Spodoptera frugiperda
GCGATACAAAAAAAAAAAAAAGCTATATAAGCTTGATACTTAATATAGCATGTATTGGCAAACTTACGTTCGAGTTTGTGTTACACCTAGAACAGAGGTCATTGCCCTGCAGTGACACATAGTGCTTGCAGTTTTCTCCAATTAGGGGCAACAAGCACCAGGTTTAATTACTAATTAAAATAACATAACGTTGTAATGGCTAAGGTACGTTATTTTCCTAGAAAGGACATAACCTTGTCACCGTTGGTTTTTGTCCTAATTTACTACATTGGTGACCAAACCAATCCCAAAATTGGAATTTATTTATTCATTTATTATTATTTTTTTTTTATTATAGCAAATTTCTTTTAAAAGGTGGATATAATTTGGTTCATTTTCTATGATTCACAATGATGATAGGTAATCATCATGATCTGTCTCAATAACTATCCAGCGCTGCGGATTAGCTAGCGGGCTACCGGGGCTCCGACTCCGGGAACGTCAGGAGTATATTGTATAGTGAGATTTGTAAAGAGATTTAAAACTTTAAACAAACTTGCCTCTGCTGTAGTTACACGATAAGATGCTTTCTTCAGATAGGTAGTTAAAGTAATAGTTCAATCTTAATTAATAATTATGTTGTTAAACTTTCTTTATTTTGAACGGTGGATGAGTAGATGGAAGATATTGTGGAAAGGCATTTATGTGACTTGTTAGTGTGATACCTAATTACTTACGAATTATGAACATGCAACGTCACGCCGTTTATCCACGAAGGAGTAGGCAAAAGTGCACATTACGTCACTTATAGCCGCTATACAATGTACGCTCTCTTTTCACTATTTGTGACTCTATTAGCCACATACTGGGCACAAATCCATACTCCGTGCTACTACTGAGAAATTTTCGAAAAAAGCCCATCAATTCTTTGGCCGACCCGGGAATCTTCTGTGGCTATCTTACAGTGCACCTCTGGCTACACCTTACATACATAATCGTCCCAATTTTCACCTCGAAATCGAAGCTTCTTTCACACCGACTATCGAGACTCCCTTTTAGCTCGCTACCAAGAAACCTAGAGAGTATAATTTCCCAGTAAGTGACACTCTCTAATACAAGCAGCTATACTTATTGCCAATGAACGTACACAACATTAGCTGAACTGGTTTAAGAAACCGGTTGGGTGTTGCTAACTAGTGGCTATTACGGTTGATGAGAATTAAATAGACTATATTTGAAATTGCGCATAAACTAGATTACAATTTCACGTTGATTGATATTATATGTGACTAATTGCAAGACAACCATGCTTTGGTACAAACGGGCTGGCTCTCGCTATCCCCAATCTCCAAACCCAAATCCTTAACCCCATAAAGGACATCAATGCACTTGGGAGTTGGGACTCCTTGGGTGTCGCCGGTGTCAGTCCTTCTTTTCTTGTTTTGTTTTTTTGAGAGATTAATTTTCCAATTATGTCTGGCTAGAGGGAGTGTCAGACACTTACTAAAACGAAACACCAAAAATCGACCTCGGCGGTGTGGTCGAATGGTCACAGTCGTCTATCCTCACTCACCCCAGTCAAACCCGAATATTCTTAGTCACCCTATTGACTAAGGATACTTACTTGGGTGTGACTTTTCAGTTAAAATAATAGGTAACAATATGTTTTCCGAGGTTTTCCCAGGAGGCTACAATATGGGGTATTTCAAGAAGCAAGTTATTAGGTATCTTAATCACTGAATAATAAAAGGTCTGTAGGTTATGACGAAATCAGCACAAACATCATAAAAGCTTCAGCTATAATAATATCGCCAGTGCTAGCTTATCTAATCAACATTTCTTTTTCAAATGGTGTCTTCCCTGAAAAGCTTCGCATATCAATAGTTAAACCCCTTTTCAAGAAGGGATGTCAGTTAGACGTAAACAACTACAGACCTGTCACCTTAATCCCGATACTGTCAAAGATTTATGAAAAAGTCATGCACCATAGACTAAATTTTTTTCTTAATAAGTACAGAGTAATAAATGAAGAGCAAAACGGTTTCCAGAAAGGAAAATCAACTACGTTAGCAGCATACTCATTAGTTAAATCTGTTACAGAGAGTATAGATAATAAACGTCCGGTCACAGTAGTCTTTTTAGATATGAGCAAAGCTTTCGATTTAGTTAACCATGACAAATTGCTTGCGAAATGCGAATATTATGGAATTAGAGGTCCAGCTATAAATTGGCTCCGAAGCTACTTAGATAACAGAAAGCAGTGCGTAGAAGTGACAAATATTAACAATAAATTTGTGTCAACCACTTATAGATCTCAATTTAAAGTAAATAAAGCAGGAGTTCCCCAAGGCAGTATTCTGGGGCCTCTCTTGTTTCTTTTGTATATAAATGATGTTCCTAATGTTACTCACTATAAATGCGTTCTGTTTGCAGACGACATTTCAATTATAATACCGGAAGATAGTAAGGAAGGGCAAACCGAAATAGTTCACAGTACTTTACACACAATAATTGATTGGCTAAACGTTAACGATTTACAAATAAACCTGTCAAAAACTAATTTTATACAATTCAGTAATTATAAGCAAGTGCCACAAAAGATTAACATCGTATACAATGGTGAGGAAATATCAAAACAAAAGAGTGTAAAATTTTTAGGTTTAATATTGGACGAAAATTGTAATTGGAAGATGCAAACAGACACTACATGTAAAAAACTAAATAGATTTGTATATGCATTAAAGAAACTTAGACAAAGTGCTGACACACACACAGCCCTCACAGCATATTATGGCTATGTGCAATCTGTTTTGAGGTATGGTCTGGTTCTCTGGGGTAATTCTACAGATATAAATAAAGTGTTCATTGTACAAAAAAAATGTATTAGGGCTATATGCGGTGTTAGTCCAATAGAATCGTGCAGACCACTTTTCAAAAAATTACGTGTTATGACTGTGGTATCCTTATACATTGCTGAGATAGGTATGTTTGTACGAAACTATCCTCAATTATATCCTAAGGTTAGTGAGAATTGTAAATTTAAACAGAGGGATCCTACAAAATTAAAAATGGAAAGATGTAGAAGTACTTTACATAAGAAAAATAGTTCAATGATGATAATTAATATATATAATAATATTCCTAGAGAAATAAGAGAGCTACCTACCACGAAATTTAAAAGAAAATTAAAAGACTGGCTTATTGAAAAGTGCTTCTATACCCTAGAAGAATTTTTTAAGTATAGAACATAATTTTATATGTAATAATAGGGTTATTTAAGTTCTTAAGTTTTCGCATGCCTACTGAAGGCGAAATGTGTTTAGCTACATAATTACCTGTTACCACCTTTTTTGTACCATATTTCGGCGAATAAAGATTTATTATTATTATGTTTGTTCCTTACATAATCACGGGACCACAGGGTCCCGGACCTTTGGAAGGCGTACGAGGGGCCGAAGCCAACTCGCAGAGGCCCGTTGAACAATTTTAATCTAAATGTAATGGGACATCAGCCGGCGATTATCCCTGTATGCACTATGGAAGTACACCAAAGGACAATCCCCGGTTGATGCAGGACTATTGTGAGATATGGTAAAAGGAAATGATAGGGCTATGGGTGTGGGTGGCTGTGGAATAGTTAACCGGTTAACTATGGGGACTATGGCCCCTGCCCCTGACCAATATTGAAAAATACGGATAAACAGGCAGGGGGTGACTCGCAAACTCAATAGTGGGCCCCGGAAACGGCCGCTAGCATGTAGCGACAAGGGAAGCAACATCCGTTGAGCTGCTTGAGGAAGGGGAGGCATCCCACGGCTATCAGAGCAATCCCGGAAGTACGGTCAAGACCCCTACCAGCATCTTACTGGGATACGTCCTTCCCCCAAGTGGAGCTGAAGGCAACTCCACTCTTGCGAATCTCCACTCAAACCAGCCGATTAAGGCAAGAGTGAGGTAGGAGAGGCCACTCCGGATAGTCACGAGTACTAACCGGAGTTAAGAAGTAGGGCCTCTCCCGGGAGTCAGGTCCGTGGGGTCGCCACTGCCCAACAGCTCGCCACAAGCTGCCTTGCGGACTTATTATTATTATTATTAAGGGTCGGGAAAGCGCATGTAATGCTCCAAGTGGTGCAACCGCAAGGTGGGCCGTGTTCTATCTTGCCACCGTAGTATTATAAAAAAAAATTTTGGGTTTCTTCTTCATTTTCTGTACATTAAGTGTACACAGTTTTAAATAGCGCCCCATGCATGACACCACTGCGAGGTAATCTCTCTCTTCCTGACAACAATACCAATGTATCAGAAATGCAAATGGGATTACTAATGTAATGGAATTCGTGGTACATTTAACCTTGACATTTAAATACAGTGAAACCTCGATAAGTGAGACTTCAAGGGACCTTCAAATTGGTATCACTTATAGAGGTATTCCACTAACCCAGTGTCTCAGATAACCAGGTATAAATAAACATTTGTCTCATTTACAGAGGGTTCCATTAATGGAGGTGAACATACAGGTTATTTTACATAAAGAGGTGTGATTCTTAAATAAAACAATGTGTTATGTGCACATTATAAATTAATAAGAATAAGTAAATCAACAAACAAAACGATGTTGTCTCAGTTACTGAGGTTTATGCATTAAAATTCACTTGCTGTCTCAGATATAGAGGTAACTAAGATGATAAATTGAAAGAACGAATCCCAGTTATAGAGGGTTGTTTGTCCCACTAATAGAGGTAATTCAGTGCCAATGGGTAGGGACCTCAGTATGAGTTCCATTTGTGGAGGTTTCTCACTTATCCAGGTCCCACTTAACCAAGTTTCACTGTACTTGGTACATTTGGATTGGAGTGTGATGCGTCAGTGTCGGTCTGATGGCTCATCACATCCCTTTCCTATCATACCAGTGTGACACATTGAATGATATAATGGTGCAAGGATAAGATTGAGTTTTTCCAAATACAGAAGTAACACCGTCGACAACAACATCTGTAATATATTACTTTTGAAGTTGCATTCACACTTGAGTTATAATGACTGCTTACCACCAGGCGATCCGTAAAATATTTTTCACTAGCTTTTGTCAGCGGATTCGCCCGCAGCCCCGTAGAATAAAAAATGTTCTATGTGTTATTCTAAATCATAAACTCACCCCTGATCAAAATCACCCGACATCCCGATCCCTTCAGCCATTTTAACGTGATTGAGTTACGCATATGCACACAAACTCACAGACATTCGTATTTATAATAAATATTAGAATTAGTAAGATAATCCATACAACTAATAATCTCTTGTTAACTTAAATGGTCATTCTATGCAAATTCTTATTATTCAGAGCTTGCATACATTTTAGTGCAGACGCAATAACTTATAGATTTCTCAGAAAAATACCTTGTCTAAATTAAAAATCTATACAAAATTATCTACATACCTAGGTGGCTATTTTTCTTTCAATCTGATTATGAGTTCCATGAAGGATTATGAATAAACATG
This sequence comes from Spodoptera frugiperda, assembly GCF_023101765.2. NCBI lineage: Eukaryota > Metazoa > Arthropoda > Insecta > Lepidoptera > Noctuidae > Spodoptera > Spodoptera frugiperda. The sequence goes on from NC_064218.1 coordinate 12,256,335, forward strand.
AAGTGTTGATTATGTTTTATTAATTCAATATTATTGAACAAGATAGTTGCAAGGTCAGGCTCCAGTTTGCTTCAATACAAACTGGTTTGAGCCCCACGTTTTTTAACCTTTGCTTTTGAACCAATTTTATTTTTATGGTTGCCCGGTTTGCCCCTGACTACCTGTAACTAAATAATAAGGTTAAGAGTATTATAAAATCTCGTGGATATATTATTATTAGAAGATAGATATTCTTTATCAATATAAAATAATATCTGAATAAGAAGATTTAAAAAGTAGATCAGTCCTCTTTTACATTCCCATTATACGATTATTAAAATTTTTACTTAAAAAAAAAACATATATTATGTTTTGAGTCTCATGAGATTCTCAAAGTCTTCTCATATAACTCAAAGGTGACCTGACTAACATAGTAATCTATCAACGCACCGTCCATGCCACTGAACAGATCGGGCTGAAATTCATTCATAAAATAGGGGATGACAGTTTGTAAAAAACTTTGTCAATTTGAAATCGATCTGGCTGAGACTGTATAAAGCTAATATGACGTAGGCATCCCCTAAGAAAGGATTTTGATAAATTTCATTAATAAGAATAGGTTTTACTTTGGCATTGAAATGAACAACGCGCTTTTCTTAAGTGGCCAGTTACTGGTGAGTTTACCCTACTTCTTAACACGAGCGAAGCCGCGGTCAAAAGCTAGTCTTATCATAAAAAAACATAGTTTGACAGAAAGTAATGAAAATTTCACGTGAGAGAAATAAGTACTTAACCTACCTTACACCCGTGCGAAACTGAGGTGCATTGTGAAATACAAATAACATTCCCATCTTCTTAAGAACACAATTCACTTACTCTTTAATTTGGTAATGGAATAATTTGCACATCGATATAATTTACATGCGTGTCTAAAATTAATTGTCCTTGGTCCGTGCTTCAAGAACTAAGGATTCTTGTAGATAACTGGATTTAAGTGGATGATAACCAGATATACGTATTACGGAGTTTCGTTGTTGTTTAATATTAATAGAACATTTCAAGAGTAGGATATTTAATAGGTACCTATAGTATGCTAACTGCTGTAGTCAGAGACTTTTAATGATTACTTTAACTAATTAATAACGATTTTGTATTGAAAACAATTGCTAAAGACTGTGTTAAGTAACCATTAAATTAATTGTAAGAAGCGTGTGGGAAACCTATGTGTATAAACCTAAGCAATTGATAAACTTAATAGTTGTAGTGTAGGTACATTAACAAAACAATAGATTTTTAGTTTTAATTCCGCTTATACAAAGTAACGCCTGATTCTACTCTATTTACTTATAGTGTAGATAATTATCTTTAACTCGAAGACTGACTTCTACTTAAGCAATTGCACTAGGTACCAATGCGTCTACTAAGAGTCTACTGGTTGGTCTCCTTTAGGTGTAAATGGTGGCCACTAGAGAGGTTTTAGTGAGGTAAAAATTCCACACTCCCTAGTTTTTTAGGTACTCAAAAGTTACCAATTCGTATACTAACAAATAAATCCTTAGCACACGTCTGTAAAACCAAGTTTCCATCACGAAACCAATTAAGAATTAGGTTTAGAGACCGTTAATGTTAACTAGGAGGTTTATATTTAACTTATTTATGCGTTAGTTACGTTGTTCTGTGCTATCGATAACCTAGTTACGACTTGATTGCCGGAATCACTATAAAATGTTAAGTTCATGTGTTTTATACTGTACTCACAGCTTCACATCAAGCTATGATAAACCAGTATAAACTGAACGTTGATTCTTTGGACAGGTCGTACAAAGTGAGACACTGATAAACTGGTTTTTTATAACTACATGTGTAGTTGTCTGTAGTAGGGTACCAGGAATTTGTAATAGTAATGTAATTGTAGTGAGTTTGATAATATGGTAAATAAATGTTGGTATTGTGTGTACAAAACTACTGTAATTTCTAAATATCGCGTGACGTCACTTCTAGGTACATTTTATACGTAGAAATGACGTATTTGTTCTCACTCCTAAACTTTGATTCGTTTTATCTAAGTATTGTTATCTTATATGACAAAATTAAAAAACACAAGTCTAATATTTTTTCATTACCTAACTGACGGATTAAATAGATTTTTAATTTTTATACCCCGTCATCATCCCTATTACATACATATTGCTCTGACATAACCAATAGCTTAGCTGGTTAAGTTAATCACTTATACAAATCAAGCGATGAACGCACAAACATTCTGTTAATATTAAGTCATCAGATAAGTATTAATTATTATTTCCTTAATGATCTAGAATATCTAAGAATTTTCCTTTAAATTCTTTAAAAGGCCATGTTTTTCTGTCTGGTTTCTTAGCTTTGATTTTCTTTTGAAATAACATTCAACAGATGTGAATCATTTATACAGAGAAGTAATCGGATAAAAATGCAAGGAAAAGGTAGTTGATTAATTTATTCATTATCGATTCGTTTTAAATTTTCCATGACTTCTCCCGCTTTGGCGAGGCGAGATCCCTTAGTGTCGAGACTCTTACTGACTAAAAACCTCCGCGTTCCGGCTAGGTAGTCCGCAGCTCCGGATCTCCCGCCTCCTTGGTTTACTGGCAGAGGATTGAGATTGTGAGCGAGTAAACTTAAATAGGAATAAGAAGCTATTATTTTTATACTATTTGGAAGCGAATGCGAAGGTGATTCGTCGGTTAATTCTTTTACCACCCTATCCCATAAAAAACTCCTACTAATAAGAAGAAAATATAATACGGAAAATTAATTCACGCGTAATAATTTCATAAAATCCTAGTTGCAAATTGCAATTAACTGCACCTGACAAATAGTTTTTTCAGAAAAATATATTTAGCGTAGCGTATAATATTTAGCATATTCTTACAAATATTTTTATACAAATATCTTCTGCCGCTCATATAAACCTAATTTGAATTCATAACTTTAGTGCAAGGCCAGACTAATCTTGAAGAAAAAACTCGGGCTAATTGGCTAGATAGCTTGTAATGATCGCGAACTAGACAATTTGTATGGCACCATGGAGTCTAGCTACAAACCTATTTGTCAGTGTTGTTAATAGGCCATTAAACCATTAACTCATTTGATACATAAATATTTATGATAGGTATTCATACTTGTTTGCGTACTAAACCTATCTACTTGATTATAAACAGACAAGGCTTTATAACAGCATTCCTATGCATTTAGTAGTAATTTCTGTTATTTTAATTAGTGTTTTAATGCTCATTATAATTTTAATTTACACATCGCAATGAAAAGATATAAAAAAGTTAGTTGCGATAAACAACGCCATCTAGCGGGGAGTAGAAGCACTATAGTTTACGGTGAACAGGTTGGTCACAGTACCGCCATCTAGTGTGCAGTGGAGAGAAGTAACGTTTAGCATGTTTGAATTTTGAACAGGTGTAATGTAACTATTGTAATTTGTAAATTCTGATATTTTTTGCTGTAAAGTAAAAAATAAATAGTTACAGAAAATACGTGATTTTTTTTCTGGATCGACCGTTGTGCATTGTTTACAAAGTTCAAAGGATAATCTAAACATCCAATACTAAGAATGTTTACGTTTGTTATTTGGTGACTTCAACAAAGTTTTTGTCAACGACGAATTCATAAATAACGGGCATCCGCTGTAGGTACCGCGTAACGCGTAGATCCCTCCAATTTTTTAATTCCACTCACTGAACCATCGGGTTGAGGCGGTATCGTATCGTCGGATCGTCAGTCAGCGATTGCCCAGCGCGCTCCACGAACGCGCGGCCATTCCCGCTCATTTTCAAATCTCGACCGAATCGAACATAGACACGATAAAATTTTGTGTTCCTTTTAAATTCGAACTATTTTACGCCCATTCTTTTTTTAAACGATTATTTTGAAGTGAATAGTGTTGTGCAGTGCTTTTTTGTTTATCGATAAAATTGTTTTTGTTTTTTTTGACAATAATGATTTCGGATTTATTTTTCTGCATCATCGGCTAGATTAGCCGCTGTGAATATTTTTTGGTAAGTAGAAAAGTATTTTATAAATTATTATAATAGTTATATAGTCCACATGTTCAACTTGTTTACTTAGAAATTTTAACTTCGAAAGTTTATCAGTGCAAGTGTTAAATAGTGTTGCACGGGAAATAGATAAGAACATCATTATTTATTATTCCAAATGGACACACTTGATTCTGTAATTAGTTAATACGTGTTACATAATTGAACATACAATTTTATTGCTGTGATAAGTTAAACAAGCCGGCTAGTTAGGAGTTACATAAGTAAAGAAAAAAATAAACAACAGAAGTCATTAAAAAGAACACGATAAGTAAGTAGCTACAAATAAATTGAATCAATTCCTTCTGATAAAGGCAAAAAAATAAAGTGTATGTCTTTCGAATTTATTTTTTCTCATGAATGTTTTTTTCTTATAACAATATAGGTAGCTTTGTAGCCTTGTACCTTTTAAATTAGATTTATTTAAGTTCCTTCTTGATCAAATGTCAAGTCCTATATAAATATTACAATGATAAAACAACCATTTTTATTTATTCCAAAAGTTTAATAGAATAAATAAAATCACACTGGATACCTAATGTTTACCTTTCTATAAAAAAAAAAACTATATAAAATAAAATACAAATGGATATTCTTATAAGTATTTTATTATTTTTTATTTACGATAAAAATGTAAAATACTGTTACACCTAAATAATATTATTTCCATTTTATTTCTAGTAAATAAAACATTTGAACTGGGTGGTCTTCTAAGTGTTTATTTAGGAATAGTTCATCGATATTATTACGGACTCAAGGTCAGTAGAAAATGCAATCTTCATCCAAAATTAAAATGCAATCTTTATACAAAAACCCGCGATTTTCTCGTTTTATCTAATTTTGTTGGTAAGTATGGCATTGGAATTTATGGTTATGTCATTCCTTTAATCGCACTATTATCAGGAATTTGCGTAAAACAAAGCTATAAAAGATGCAAATCTTATTATTTATTCTTAAACATTATCTGCATTCTTACGTAAATCATACCGGATATTTAAATAACATTAAACGACCTTACACATATTTACAATTAAAACAAAAAGCCTATCAATCTTTTAACAATAAAATAAATACTTATACAACTAAAACGCACACTATACCAATCACACGCCTTTTCACAAACACTATCGATCACAACACTAAACTATCAACAACAAATCGTATCACAAAATATTATGTTTAGTTACTCAGTCAATATCACAATGACTGTACATTTCTTCTCTACATACTTATAAACAGCAAATCAACCTACCAACCTGCAAAAAAAATCATTGAATTTTCAACTTAACGTTATCTTAATAAAGTTTAAAATATAATTTGACACAAAAGAGTAGGTTGACCTGCTGCTGTCTGCACTACACTGTTATCAACGCCTTGACCTCTAACACGTTGCCTGACATATGACCGATAAGATGTAAGTTCCGTGGTAGCATTTAGCGCCAAAATGTTATAAGTTTTAATGTCACTAGTCTAAATGTTTTGATGATTGCTTGAGGTGACCCTAATTTTTAAGAATGAGTACATTATACATACAATATTTTTTATATAAAAACGCCTTTGCGTATGTATTTTCTTAGGCTAAATATTTTAGATACTAAATTCTTGTATCTAGGTAATTGCTCAGAGCAAAGAAATTAATTTCCCGACTAGGATGACATGAATTGACTTAAGGACTTCAGGGCGCTTACTCTTGAAACTTAAACTTAAAGGTTTCATAAAATGTATATCCAAACGGAACAAGAGTGTGTGTACAAGGAAGCATTTAGAGAAGAATTTATAAAATTCATACACCATGTGAATGAATCCATGCGTATTCAAAACTACGCATGAAGGCTAGTGTTTAAAGAAAAACCTAAAACACAATCAAAAACGGTCTAGGTTTACAAAACTAGAACAATTTCCTAAAAAAGTAAAACAAAAAAGTTCACACAATAGACATTCAACAGTCGGTGAATGAATAAAGGGAAAAATGTGAAAAATGAATGGTGAACTTCGAATGAATTCGGTACAAATTCTAAATATTCAATTCATCATAATCAAACGTAATTATGTAAGGCCTTTCAATCCTCAATGAAGTAGGCAACTACTAAAATATTTGAGAATCCGATAAACTCCAATAAAAAACTTTGTCTAATCCGACAATTTAATTCAAGACAATTTGCTATCGAACTTGCGACCAGTCAGCATAAATTATAACAGTCTTTAAAACATACATATGTGAGGAAAAGCGTGTTACAACCTTTTCTACCTACCCCCCTGGAGAAACTAAACTATGGTATTGTTACAAAATGGTCTTAAACACAATGAGAACTACCCATTTCCTTACAGTAATAAAATGTACGGAAATAGCAACATGCATTATGCGATATTGTTTTATGCTACAAATAATACTTGTAACTCTGAATTCTACTTCAACCAAGGAAATGTTTTCGATTATGACATTTTTTATAGCACGTGACTTGTAAATTATAAGGCATTGTATGGGTTAAAACCCATACAGGAGTTTGAAGATTAGGAAAATTAAAAGACATCTTTTTCATGAATAGGTCTCGACCCTATCTAAATATTTCTAGGAAAATCCAGAATTCATCTATCTATACCTTGAATAACAGAACTTATTTCTTTTTCACAATTCATTGAAGTTTTATCGTGTATAGTTTTTATAATAACTATCGTGAGATCTTACATTAACTAAAAATACACGGTATACACGCGTTAATTAACTGAGAAATTCCTCTGTAAACTCGAAACTAGTAGAGCTTTTCTCCATTAATTTACGTGAGTAGACCGTGATTTTTAGTTAATTTGCGGAGCCTGTTACATCTACCTTTTTATCTATTTTTTTGGAATAAAAGGGAAGTAAGATGTTATGTTATATTACAGTTTATTCAAATCATGACTCGAATCAAATACCTCTCCCAAAGCAGTTACATTCAAAATTACTCGTCCAACAAGTCCAACGCAATAAAGATAATCCAAACAGATTTTATCAGTCAAATGAATATAACCATAATGTTTCACAGTATAAAAGTTGCATGGTAACGAGCGGTGACCCAATTAGTGTTAATTTCATCGTCTCAGCTAATGCGACAAGTAGACTCCGTGGTATGCTAACTAGTGGCGGTCACAGAGCGAGTGCATAGCTTGGATGCTTGAAACCAAATCTTTAGTATTGTGAATGGATGTGTTTGAGATGTTGCTTAAAAGTGCTGAATGTATTTTGATGAAACTCGATGTACCTGTTTTTTTTTTGTGGTATAAGCTGGTAAGCAAACAGACTGATCACCTGATGGTCAGCAATCGCCCAAGGACACGCGAAACATCAGAGGTGTTCCAAGTGCGTTGCCGACCTTTTGGGGTTAGGAATTAAAGGGTTTTGGGGTATCTGGATTGGGAAGGGGTAATTGGGTAAGTTTTTGGGTACAATTTAGTACTTGGCATTTAACTCCTCTTCGAGACGTCCGATCGGCCTGATATTTGGTACATATTCTTAATCTTGATACAGTATTTAGCCCATTAAAACCATATTACTTATTTAAATTTCACGTCTCTCATAGAATATTGTAAAAATATTGTCGAATTTGTTTCTGTAAGTTTACTTATTTATAGAGCCAAACAACCAAGAAACCAAATATCCGATTCGCAATCCAAAGAAACTCAAAAACTTTTAACATCTACACAAAAAATACGACAAATAACATTCATCGATCAATTGAAACTATCAATAATAACAAGTCTAGCTACTGCCTGGCTAGACACGTCGACAGATAGCAAAAAATGTATTACTTTTTTATAGACCTCAATTGGCTGCGGCAGAAATTGATGCAGTGACCTGAAATATCGTCTGGGTCAAGATTTAGTCTTATCTGCATGCCCAAACATGGATGAATTAATGAATATAAAGATTACACAGTTTAATTTAAAACTTTGAAGCATTGTTATTGGTATTTAAAGAAGATTTGTTCATCTCTAGTTGCCGTACTAAGAGACTTTTAATGGTTAGAAGATAGGCTTAAAACCACTACATACTACGACTACTTAGCGGGTTGACCGTGGCTCCGGCTCGAAAGGAGGATATTGAACGGGGTGGTTTTTAGTCAGTAAAAGTCTGCCACTCCCTCTTGCCTTGCCAAAGGCAGGAGAAGCCATTTGATGAATTTCTCCCCTGAAAAAAAAAGCTTAAAATCAACAACATTTCTTTACTTTAATAACATTTTCTTAATCTAATAAGCATTTTTAATTCCTACATCTCTCTTTTTACATCTAACAAAAAGCTGAACAAACAAGCCATAACTACAGCAAAGGAGTATAAATCCGCGAGTACAATAGTGTTATGTCGTCGACTCGATTGTAAGTCGCAGGTAATTGCAATCCCATTGTAATTCCACTCCTATGGGTAATGAATTTCTATGATTAGTTTTTCGTGAACCTACTATTATAATAGCTTTCGTTTGCTATTTATGTAATTTATATTTGTATTGTTTATGTTTTAGTGTTATTGGTGATTTTATTGTCTTCCGTGATCGTAGGTGTCTTTAATTATAAGTTTGTTGTTATTATTTTTGATTATTTTTTTTAAATCAATTAAATCCTTTTAATAGGCCGGCAACGCACCTGTCCTCTGGTATTGTGGTATTAAGCCAAACAATTTTATCTAATAAAAATTGTTTTACTATCTTTTTTGGTCATTCATATATCATTCGTTCGAAAAACATATTCTTTAAAATTATATAGACATTAGTATACGTAGACAGAATATAAAGTGAAGATTAAAATTACACCAGTTTCCAAACTTATTACAGCACAGAATAATTAAATAAGATATGAATTTTATTAAGTAACATCTTCAGAACACCCATTGTATTAGTTAAAAATATAATAAAACTAAATAATAACTCTCCCATGGGTCGGCGGTAGTTTCGAAAGAGGCATTGTTTGTTTGTCTTCACACTTCATTCTCCGGAACGGCTGGTTCACAGAAGCTGCGGTTTAAGTATAACTTGATACTTTTATGGGATATCATCAATTTTCTATGTTACTTAATATGTAATTGTATACATGTTTCGTATTTTCTTGTGTGATAAAATTAATAATATTGATGAATTGATAAAAAGTCCCGTAGTCATCAAGTCACGCGTGGACGGCTAAATAGATTTCGCTAATTCTTTTATATTACGGTTCATAATTATAATGAAAGAAAATCATTTGATTTATCGAGATAATTAGATAAAGCCCCAGAATAGTGCAACATCACGCCTTTTATCCCCGAAGGCGTAGACAGAAGTGCACATTACGGTACGTAATGTCGCTATACAATGTACACCCACTTTTCACCATTTGTGTTACGTAAGTCCCATGTAATAGGGGGTGAGCCTATTGCCATTTAAAAAATATAATTATAATAAAATACACTTTGAACAAAACTCGAAGTGCTGGCACATCTACATCTACTAGGATTTATTTTTTCTTGCTCAATTTTATATTCTCCCATAAATCCATTCAAATCCCCTAACGCACATAAAACTCATTACAAATTAATCCAAACTTCATATTCCAACCGTTTTATTACGCTCATACGTCACAAATGTCAATCAATTGTCGAAATAACGTCGTCAGCTTCCATTTTCAAACATCTGTCAAGGTTAACGCCCTATCGACAGGGGGCGCCATGATCGTCAATTGTCAGTTACGACTCCCCCTAAGTTTAGTAAATTTTATTTATCTTTCATTGAGTTCCTTCATTATTTTAGTTAACAGGTGATTGTGGGGAATGCCTTGTTTGGTTGCCTTTGGCCTTTGGTGTGGTTGGTTTCAAGTGGTTGTGTTGGACGAGATCACCAATTTATTCTTGGGTATTTTTTTACTGACATAAAAAAGGAAGTTTTTAATTTGGTTGCAGTATATTTTTTGTCTAGTCTCGAAAACATAGTTGCTATTTTTGATGGCAAGAAATCACGGTATATTCACGTATAGTAATAGAGGGAGTCTTCAACATGAGCAGCGTGCGCAGACGCGGCGACTGGCGAGCGAGCGTCGCTAAACTAAAAGAGGTCTTCTTCATTAATAAACAATTATATAAACCTTGATTTTTTAGTTAATTTAGTATGTCTCACGATAGTTATTATAAAAAGACATAAAATTTAATTCATGTTAGCCTAGCATCTTTTATTAGAACTCTGTCTTAGTAATCGCAAGCGCGTTTGCTTAGCAAAAGTTCTTGATTTCTTATACTAAATACTAATACATGTGTATAAGCCATAAGAAATAATACATAGGTACTTACTAAATTAGGTGACCGTTATGGACATAGGTACATACAATACATGATGCACACACTTCATACTATTGCAAATCATTGTCATTAGACAAGCAATTATCCTGGAAAGTGATGATTTTGCGGCAAAACCCGGGCGGTTGAACTAGTTCAGTGGTTTTCGACCGCAAAAATGTAATCTTGGAAAAATTAAAAACACCTACTTTGTACTTAGAAATTGAGTGGAATGGCTACGTGTCTATGCGTTTTGCTCTAATTTCACAGAACGTCTTGTCATAATTCATAAAGGTGCAGGTAGTTAAGCAGATAGTGATTTAAAGTTTTATTTCACCATTTTATTTTGTTATTAATTTAAGAATTAGGATTTTTAGGTCCTGTAAGTATTTGATTGCCTTATTCAAAAAGTTGTGTCAATTAAAAGGTTTTGAATGCCAAAGCAAGATGAGGCGAAGTATCATTAAGATTTTAAATTTTGCAAGTTTCAGTGCTCAAGCTTTCAATTCGAAATTGTATCTGGTTTATGACAACAGACTCATAACCTATTAGGTACCTCACCTGGAAAAGCTAATATTTGGAAAAAGTTAGTGTAATTATATAATTATTTTCTGTACATATTACATAATTTCTCAATAGTGTGTACCTATATTAATCGGGGATTATAAAGTGTGACGTCATTGTCTTGTTAGTAATTACAAATCATTCACAAAAGACACGTATTATGAATGCATCATCGATCAATGTAAACTGACACAAGACGTTTCAAAACAAAAGACGTATAAATCCATTTTTTCATACATTTGTGAGAATACTTAGGTAATTGTTGACATAATCATGAGTATGAATGCAAAATGAATGTTTTGAATGAATGAAACAAAAAAGGTTAAGTTTTGTTTGAATCTAGTCTTCAATATATATGTTGACAATTTAATAATTTAGGTAAAGAGTAAAGAATATGCAACTTAGCATATGAATATGCTACTTAGCATAACTATCTAAATACGGCCCTGTACATAAATCCTGAATCATTTATCACAAGCTTACGATCTAAGATTGAACTTCTATTCACGATCGCCATTTCTAAGCTACGATAGAGTAGATAGCCTTAATTCAGCCATCATCTAAAGATTCATGGTTTCCTTACAAAGATACTTCAATACAGTTGAGTAATAAATAATAATGCTGTTTAACGTCCATCAACTGCGCCTCTGCCTTTAATTTGGTACTCTCTCTGAGTGCACTTGTGGACAGGGCCGGATTTGGATGTGTGTTCTTAGAAAGTCCAAATTTTTTAAGATTCAATTATTTAAGACTAGATGGTAAAGTTTTAATATTTGTGTTAATTTTTTGGCTGTCACCTTTTTTGATGCGCCGGACTTCAATGTTTCGGTGTTTTCTTGGTTGTATCTACTGTAGATCCTGGCTTACAGTAGTCGCAGCGGTATAGGAGGTTGTGGAGAGCTTGTCCCATTAAAAAAAAATAAACTTGTTTTCTATTTCATATTATGTACGTTGTCGTTATTCTACAATCCTTAAGATAAATCAAATAAAATTGCATCCTAATTGACACGACATGTTTGTAGGTCAGCACAATCCCATGCATTGTCTGTCTTCCAAGGTGTGACTACATAATGTCATGGGGCAATTCAATTTAGCAAAATGCCAACAAAATGTCGTATTTTAGAACTTAAACTACAAGTACTAGGTATAGCATCAAGTACTAGGTATAGCAGTAGATAAATGGTAACAAAGTTATGTCAAAAAACTGTCAATTTTTTTTTCAATATTCATATCTTATGCCTTGTAATGTCCTTCAGGGTATTACAACGATGTTACCTAATATTAAAGTTTAGTTCTAGTGTTAATATTGATGTAATTGGAGATATACATGGGACACAAACTTAAATTACATTTGCCCACGTTTGAATACACTGGGACAAATTAATTGGGTGCGTGTGTAATAGATCTTAATAGTTTGTTTTAATAGGTCTTAAACAAATATCTCCTTTGCAAAGTGATCTAATATTGACTTTTCATTAAAATGCCTAACTTAGGGTCTATATTTTGACCTGTTGATCTCGTGTCGATATATGTAATTATCCGTTTGATTTGAAATACATTAAGATGTTAATTAATCAATGGAAATATTACTGTCTAATTATATTATTAATCTGTATATTTGTCATGAATAATATATTATTTGTTTGTATTTCTAAGTTTTTTAATTAAGTTACCCACTGTATTCACAAGATTTTTTTCTTTTATTAGTTTTCTAATTATGATTGTGGAACTTTATTTGTCATATAAATACGAAAACGAAAATAATATCTAAAACATTCCAGAAATGTAGTAAAAAATGTTGGATCAAAAATATTTTTTCAATTCATTAAAATAGACAAAAACTATCAACAAACACTTTCTCTTGTATTTATTTAAACATTTAGACACAAAGAAATAGTCACTCTTAGTTACCAAGTAAATTAATTCAAGTAAATATTTATGTCGCCCTAAATTCTTTGAACTGCGCGAGCGCATTCTCTTGTCAAACGAAATTATCTTCAAACACAAGTTTGGTTTTCTGGCGGTCGCTTTAACAGATGATAATAACGTCTTATCAACACTATAAAATGAAGATTCAACAATGCATTAGTTTATAAATACAGTCAATAAAATAGCTTTGTTTTTGTCATTAAAAGAGAAAGTGGAAGTCTCTTGATGTTTGGATTACTTACTTGAATATACCATTCATAAAAAAATTCAATAGTAACCGTAGTATAGATGGGATACAAATATCAATGGCAGTCATTGTACTTCGTCAAATTACCTATAAATCTTTTGATAATGTGTCGTATGTCGTACGCGTTGTAGAATACAAATACCAGAACCCTCTATAAAATAATGACAGTTGATTCAGCCAAATCTGGTAAACATTACCTTAAGTCTAAAATTAATTTTACAAACATACATATAACCGTATTACTCTTAACATATAAAATTATAAAAAAAAACAAATACACAACCAGTTTACCACCTTCCATAAAAGAACAGTAGCACCCAAACTTTTACCATGATCCTATACCTCCAAGTGCGGCCCTGTCCAATCTAACATCTCAATACAATATAATGGTTTGTTCAGCTGCAACGCACGGCCGCGACAGACGCCATCAAATAATGCCTCAACAATTTAGATTATTGATTTATCGACTACACAGTCGAGGATCATTTATTTTAATACAAATGCAGTTGCAGTTGTGAAAGAGGAAATCGACGTTTTGTTTCGACTTCAAATATGTTTATTAAGAAGTTTGTTGAAATATGTATACAGGTGACTCATGTGATAGATTGGAAAAGAGGTCTTCTAATTTCAAGTCATACATACTCGTAATTTAGACTTTAGGGAACAGACAGTAAAGTTCCCTAAGAATAGGAGGATCATCCGACCAGGCGATTTTCCATCCATATTTATTCGCACGTAAACTTCATATGTGCTATAGGATTTTTGACGTCAACCGTTGATTTAATCGTCGATAGTCTTTGTGCTACTTCTATCATTTGTCACTATTTATATTTCGTCACAATACTTAGAATGTCTCACTTTACGAGTATGGTTAAAAATGGTATCAGAATGTGACTGATTTTTTACATCCCTATAAGGTTAATTATCTATTAATCCCATTCTACTAAAGTACTACCTACTAATGCAGCTACGAGCTAGGCAGCTAGCCACTGAAGAGCAGTGATTTCTATACTTTAGACATCCTAACTTCGATCCCCAAGCTGTTAACTAAGCATGGGAATTCTGGAAGAAGCCCTTTACTCAATAGCTATTGTGAAACACCGGATACAATTTCAAAAGAGTTAGTACTTTGTCCGACCACAAAATCGAAACCAGAACCTCATCACTCAGTAGTTACATTTGCGGTCACACGAGAAACAATGTTGTTATTTAAGTACCTATTTACAATGATTAGTTATTTATTTAAAAAAAATAGTAAACAAACCAAATACCGCCCTGTGGTGCAGGCGCAGAGTAGAATAGATTTTTATCAAATCCTCTATTCCCGTACCGTAAAACATGGCAACTTTACCATATTTTAGAACAAAACACGAAATATATTTTTAACCATAAGACGCATAGAAACCAAAACTATATGTTTAGAATTGTAGTCTATCTGGCTCACTTTACCGTAATCGTCATTAAATACAAACACTTATTTTAGCCGTAGTAGAGAAAAAACAACATGGGTAAAGATACCAAATTTTTGGCAACTTTACCTACGCGCCGTATTCATCGTGTATTGCATATTGAAGAGTTGTTGAGGTACAGAGGGCTTCATCTAGGACTACTTCGTATTAAAATGCAAACAGTATGAGGAAATCTATAAAGATAACGGCTACACAGACATTAGGGAAAGTTGGTTTCATCGTAATTTACATACAAATAATTTGTTACGCTCGGGGTTGTCAAAAAAGGAGGAACTTTTTTATGACATGTATATTTAAAAAAATAATAATAAACCTTAAACCTAAAGTAAAAAAAACGCACAAATTTCTAACATAAATATTATTCCTTTTTAAACTAAATTAAGTTCTAAAATTTTAAGTATATATGTTTAAAATTGTAAAAAAGGCTACAAAATAATGTTTAAGCCTTGACTTTTTAATTTTATGACTTCACTATCTCCATAGCTAATTATAACATCACTTCCGTATAATTTTTATAGTGTCTAGCTCCGAGTTTTCTGCGGTTTTGTTTCATGGGAGCCATTTTGGCTGTAAAACAAAAGGTATTATTAAATACATTATATCTTATCATCCAGGATATTCACTATTATGCTGTGAAATTTAGGTATTCGAAAATGGTTACATACACACAAACAAGAAAAAAACATTTATTGCCATCCCTAACTGTAGGTAAAGTTGCCACAAAGCAGGCCGTGGCAACTTTACCTAACCTGTGTCAACATTACCGAAGCGATTATTTATCAATAAATTAAAGAAAAAGTAATTGCTGACATTACAACAGTAATCCCAACTATAATATACATACAAGATCAAAATTTCACTCACCTGTGACAAATAGTTAAGGCTCTGTAAGCACAATTTAGGAACAACTAACTTTTAGCTCATTTTCACGCATACATTGTGACGGCCATTACTGGCATAATAGCAGTCTTACGTCTACGCAAAATATAGTAAATATTTCCTTTTAATGTCTAAAAAATACTTCTATTACAAAACAGAATTCTAGTGGGTATATTTTTAGATAAATGAGTTTATACCGAATACCTATAGTATGGTAAAGTTGCCAAGGGCCCGGTAAAGTTGCCATAGTTTACCGGTACGTCTATGTAGTAATAGCCGATTGCATAAGGGAGTACATTTTTGCCATAGATCAGGGGCTTCTCAGATTCCGATCGATATTGTGAAAGGGGTTTGGGTAAAGTTGGCGTCGTTTTGAAGTTGAGCGGCCAGTAATGAAACTTAAATATTATGAAAGAACAGAATACAGCGATCAAAAGCTATTATAGCCATATTTCTCTAAACCATATCGGAACTGAGATCGAAGAATTGGTAATTGAAATCGAAGAAGTTTTTAAATGTTATTGCACTCTTTTAGGTGTCTGCCATATTTTTTTAGGAATACTAAATAAAATAATTCAAATACAGTGACGTAGATGAATCGAACGGACCCCCAATGTCTTTTATTTATGGGCCGATGGTGTGTCGCGCACCGGAGTAGGAGTAGGAACGGGGTGGTTTTTAGTCAGTAAGAGTAGAGTCTGACACTCCTTCTCGCCTCGCCCAAGGCGAGAAAAGTTATTGGATGATTTTCCACGCTCAAAAAAAAAAAAAAAAAAGGCCCAATACTAACGTCACATTGACAGGCGAGAGGTCGAGAAACAGTAAAGCCAATAACTAATATCAATCTTCTAATAACATAACTAAGATTTTTTACACAGGACGGTAATTGAAGTATTTATAGAGACTACATTTTTAAATTCTTCAAACTCAAATATCTCAGCTTTGATATAACTTAGGATAAAAATAATTGAACATATATGTGTAATGAACACAGCAGAACAAAGTAAAATGAAAATTATTGGTGGCCGCTGAAAAAAAAAATGACGCCACAAGTCCATACAAAGTTACTCAAACCCCTTTCGCACTCTTGAGTAGCATCAGCAGTAGCTCCGTTGCATCCGATTTAAAAAAAAGGAGGATAAAGAAGGTTTTTTTTAATGTAGTTTACTGAAAATTATAAATAATAATTATTATATACAATGTGATAGGGGCGAGACTTCTAACCCGTTAAGGCTGAATTCTACATCAAATTTTATCGACAAAAGTCGGGGGTCGAAGGGGACGAATCCCCTCCCCCTAAAAGTTATGGCTATTTTAATATTTTTTTTACTTTTTTTGATATCAAAGGTTGTATGCGTCGTAGAAACAAAAAAAAAACGACAAACGGTAGCTAATAACCTTGGCTAACTAATTCATTACTTTTTTCATAAGTTTGATAATGTTTTGGTGAGAAAAAAAATCATTTGTGAATTATTTTGACCGAAAAAATCACTATTTTTCAATATTTTCAATTAGGGGTTCCACCCCCATATTATTTTTTTGTCGATAAAATTAGATGTACTACTCAGCCTTAACGGGTTAGAAGTCCCACGCCTATCACATTGTATTATAACACAAATGGTGAAAAGTGGGTGTATATTGTATAGCGGCATTACGTGTCGTAATGAGTACCTCTGCCTACCCCTTCGGGGATAAAAGGTGTGACGTTGCTTATTTTGCTTTATGAATAATGATGAGTTACTTATATTAAAAGTAAACAAAAACATAAAAACCTTGACCTAGGAATGTTTAACAGTCCAAATGACGCTATAAGCTCAGGGTCGCAGGTTCGACGCCCGTTTAACTAAACATTAATATGACCGTCGGCAAGTAATCAAGCTATTTGTCTATGTAATGGTTTGTAACATTTGTTATTTATTTATTTTGTTATGTTTTATAATTAATGGCTGTGTTTATTTTTTAATGAGGTGTTATGTCTTGTCTATATATCATTTAACGTGTTACAAAATTCTTAAATATGTAAGTTTTGACTTATACTCCCCGGAGCTGCGGACTGCCTAGCGGGTTTACCAGGGCTCCAGTTCGAAAAACAGGAGTAGGAACGGGGTGGTTTTGAGTCAGTAAGAGTCTGAAACTTCCTCTCGCCTCGCCCAAGGCAGGAGAAGTAAATAAGGAAGAAAAGTAATTGGATGATATTCCCCCGTTAAAAAAAGACCACCATAAATAGGGCCTATTAGAGCTGATGCCTGAACCGGAGCTGTGGACTACCTGGCGGGTTTACCGGGACTTCGACTCAGTCAGTAAGAATCAAATACTCCATCTCGCCTCGTCCAAGGCAGAAGTTACCTATTAGATGATTTTCTCCCTCAAAGATACTAATTTCACATTTAAATCATTCTAGTTCCCTTTACACATTAATAACTCTATAAAACATAGATACTTGTGTTTGTCCTCGAAACCATCAGTGTGGTCGCACACATGCCACATAAGTAGATAATGCAGTAAATAAAAACTGATAGACATATTATCGATTAAAAACCACACAAGGTTACTGCACAGAAAAACCTGTGCGTGTTCCCACAATTGTCTTTCATGTGGACATGCACGATTGACGTCACAGCCATACTAATTATTTATTTCATTAGGTTATAATGTAGTTAAGTTACTGTCTCTTTTGACCGAGTGGTTTCTAGAATGATGGTAGACCATAAGGTCATTCTTAGGTCGAAAAATTTTGGAAAAATCTCAGTACAAAAATTTCACAAATATTCTGCTATAGAGCAGAATATTTGTGAAATTTTATTAATATAATTGAGACTTGGTCTTTTAGGCCAAAAAAGACATTCTATTGCATGAAACTTAGTATAAAATGGTCAATAAAACGGTATTTAGCTCAAAATCTCTGTATATCTCTTAACAACTGCCATCTCTCTTTTAGTCAGTTGGTTCAAGAACAGTTAAATTTAAATCACACATATTTGATGTAATATTGAAAATGTAACTATAATATACATAGTGGTGCATACTGCATAATTGAAAATGAACCAATATACACCACTTTCCAAGATTGTAAGACCACACAAAAGCCCACCAAACACCTAGCTTTAAGACCGAAACCAATAATACAGGGAAGCATCATAACACTACATGTACACGCGGCTACGATAACTAGTATACACCAACACATCGGCACAACTATCGCTACACAATATCCCTGTGTGGGTATTCCGTAGTAATGTGCATAAAAACGTTTGACCATTACGCACACATTGGTATATATTATAAATTTTGTGTCGGTATATGTATTTTTATAATTTAATAGATGGGTAAGGTTAAAAATATTTACAATTGATGATATGATTCAACATTTTCACTGAACTAGATGTAGTGCTCGTAGACGAGTGGTTTAACGAGCTTGCTCTAATCGTCTCCCTCTACGCCGATGTGGGTTCGAAACCAGCAAAACGTAAAAAGTATTTTTTAGATGAATTTTATTTCGTTGTTTGTCTTTTTTAAGTTTATTTTTGTTTTCTGTATAATAAAATCAGACTATAAAAGAAGCATTTAAGTCGGTAAATAAAACGATATCTATTTTATTACATATAATTTATTTTTATAGAAATAAAATATAAATATTGGATATAAATCAAATAAAAAATGTTATTAATTGTTTTCATAGACAATTTTTTATTTATTAATGATTATTACAAAAAAAAATATATTATTAAATAATAATTTTTATTATTAATTAAATAATAATAAATTAAATTTTAATATGGTTTATTACTTATTATTAAACAATAAGAAACATTATATATATATATTTTTTTAATATTAAAATTTAAAATTATTATAAAAATTTAATTAAAACATTATATATATATATTTTTTTAATATTATTAAAAAAAGTATTAAAAAATAAAATTATTATAAAAATTTAATTAAAACATTGTTTTCCAAATTTCCGCTTCACAGTAAATATTGTTATTTCTTGAAATTAGCAAATTTTTGTTATTAGAATTCTCCATTTTGTGTTTTAAGGCTGTTGCTATAAGATTCAATATCGAGTGGGCAATATGTTAGCAAAAATGTGACGATTAATACAAATAAGTTTTTAACATTATAACATTTCGAATCATACTCTAAGTTGGTTAAGGATGAGCGTAAATATAATGTTTCAAATTAGTTGAACAGCAGTTACATAAGTTATTAAAAATGAGAAATGAAGTGAATTAACATGTTGAATAGAAAGAAATTATGACAATTTCTAACCGCATAACAATAACATCACTTCACCGTATTTTCTAGACTGCATTTTAATATTATTTTAAAAATATAAACATTGTAGTTAATTTGGACTATATATAATTTGGCTGATGGCTCAGTAACTGATTATCGAAAAATAAATCGATATAACTCAGCGTTAACGCAAAAAAAATATTCAATACAAATAAATTTAAACTTTATGCTGCTAGCATGAAATTAATTATTTACATCGTTAAATATAACCACATTATTAGCCCTATCAAAATTTATAAAACTTCTGGCAAAATTTTATCGTTGTTCCTGGTGCATTGTGGGCAGTAATATCTTTTTGGGTGGCTCCCTGCACCTTAAACCAGAATGCAGGTGCCTCCTTATTGTTTGCGTGAAGACATCGAGTGCCGTTGCTGTAGTGCGCGTTGAAAAAGGGATCAACCTTATGCCTGGCTATGATGTCGTAGTGCCGGGCTAACGAATTTGCCTTCGGCTTCGGCCCAGCTTGGCAATTTTCAATATCACCAGTCTCCGCATATCTGCGCACCCATAACTGCACGGACTTACACTATTAAACAAAAATATATTATTTAAAATACCATGAAAATCTATAAAGTTACTTATCAATAGGAATAAAATATAACTACAAGTAGCTTTAGTTGTAAACACAATAATTATACAATATTTTATAATCAACATATATATAGGTTTACACAGTAATAAAATGCTACTAAAATCCTTTAAGCTACAACAGGATTAATAATAAATTATTTATAAGGATATTTAAGAAAATATTATTATTAGTATCCTATTAATATAAATTAAAATAGATTAAGTTTTAAATTTATTAAACAATAATTATTTATTCTTAATAATAAATTCATCAATAATAATAAAAAAGTATTCATTATTCAAATATTAATATTCATAAATTTTTTAATGTTATTATTTTTTGTATTTTATAAAACAAAAAATAATAACATTATTTTATTATATTTAAAAATATAATTTTAGAGAACTTAAAATAAAATTATTAATTCAATCAATTACCCAGAATATCAACATAATAATTATCTTATTTACTCACCGATATCGTTAAGCGCCTTTCTATTTCACTAAAGAAAAGATCTATCTTTTGTTCGTGCAAAATAATTACTTCTGCCTTTTTCAAATTTGTGAAGTGTTGAGATATGTTGAGCTTTACACACGAATTATGTAGCAATAAACTATGAAAATGAAATGCTCATAAATTGACAACTAAGAATATAATTTTATTTTGTAAGTTGGGTGATCTGGAAAACATTTAAAGAATTGACGGTAGTTACTTTATAAACGGGCTAAATAAAATGACCCGAGAGTTGCGTGGTCGCCACAAACATTACAAATTTAATACTCAAGTATCGAATCATTAGAAATTTAGAATTAGATGTTGTTTAAAAATATTTGATAAACACTACAAAAAGAACTAGTTATTGCTGGGTTCGATCCTGCGACACCTTGCCTGATAACTCAAAGCGTTAACCATTACGCCAAACGTGCAATTAATAAATGTTACGAAATATTGTAATGGATTCAATAACATAAATATACGACGAGAAGATTCCTTTAGATATATTTGTATGGGTATAATTTGTGTAGCTCGATCTTTCGTTGTTCGATTTATTAAATGTTTGTTAAGTATTATTTTTATGTCTACCCTTGTTTTTATTCATAAAATCTTTTACGAAATTCTTACATATACCGACACAATAATTTATAGTATATACCAATGTGTGCGTAATGAACAAACGTTTTTATGCACATTACTACGGAATACCCACACAGGGATATTGTGTAGCGATAGTTGTGTCGATGTGTTGGTGTATACTAGTTATCGTAGCCGCGTGTACCAGTCCCTTCATTGAATAATAACACCATACGAGTCCCATAAACAATTTCCTTCACACCTCTAAGCATGGGGAAATAAATCCCGCACCTTTCTTCTAAAAATATCTCGTAACTACGATTTATGGGTGATAATCATACGTTGTTATCACTAAAGATTTAGTTTCCAACATAACTCGCTGATTACTTTAATAGTTATTTCAAATCTGTGACTATAAATCAAACTAATGAACTTATGGGCTATTCATAGTACTTCACTTCGGAGCAACACTCTTGGCGCCAAGAGAATTCACCAAAGTTAATGTTTACAGTCACAATCAATCTTATTTTCATCACCTTAAGATCGGAAATGCAGTTTCTCAATCACATCTTTAAATAAGTACTTTCAATTGACTTACAAAATGCACTGTGCCTTTCTTTACGACTCTCTCGTCTTAATAATAAGGTTCGATTTCGTTTGTTTTTGATTTTAATATGCTTGTCTTGGGTTAATTGCCGTCGTAATAATGACTTTGTAATAAAGCTTGTGCATTGTTATTCGTTGCTATGGCGACGGGATCTTTAATTTCTAACTTTGACCTGTGCATTTAGGTGTGTTTTTTGAAGGAATTTCGCTGGAGAAATATTTTATCAATAACAAAATATTGAAAAAAAAACAAATACAAATAATCTTGGTTTTGTCACTCTCTCATATGCATTTCGTTGCATACGGCTAAAATTAATAGCCAATTGTAATAAAAAAATCGATCTGAATTTCAACATTACTAGCTATTTCCGCGCAATTTCACCTGCTCTGCTCAACCCATATTAATCGTAGCTGACGCTACGATTAATATGTTTTATAGCCTTCATCGATAAATGCACTATCCAACACAAAAATAATTATTCAAATCGGAGCAGTAATTCCAGAGATTAGAGCGTTCAAACAAACTCTTCAGTTTAATAATTAAGTATAGATATACATTTCATTTCAGTTATTAATCTGTCCTTCCGATACCCACGTGAAGAGCAGGGTGTTGACAATATAACATATTCTACACTGCCATCATATTTTTAAACATACAACAATATTTTTAAACATTAAACAAGAAGCTACCTTTTATCTCTACTGTTCAAAGGTCCACATAGGGCCATACCTACCTGATCGATTCCAAATATTGGTATAACCTCCAGACAATGTACCTACTTGGTTCCAAGTTCTGTTTGTGTTGACCTCACACCGGTAATGGCATCCTTGGGAACCGATGCGATGGTACGGAGCCGTCTAGTGTTCAAGGATGGAGCTTAGTGTTTGGTAATGGAAACATGGATATGACGTCAGGTATAATAAGAATGGAGGTATAATAAAAGACTGTTTAAGCATTTTGTCGCATCGTTAATCTTTTAGTTGATTGCAATTATGTCAATAAAAGTACACATACTATTGTTAAATATAAAGTCGCAGCATTCTTCTTATTTTCTGCTCTACCGTATAACAATTCATTAGATATTTTATACGTTATTTTTCTCACTGTACATTAGTAGACCTTATGCCTTAATTTGACTAAAAAATATATACAATACCTACTAGATTACTGGTCTGGTACAAAATATTACGAAGTTACGTAACCAATGAAAACTCTAACTTAAAACAAACCCAAGTTCAACAAACCAATAGGCACCCAACAAACAAAAACAATTCCGAGTTCGTTCTAAATACAAACATTTGACTGACATTTATATCTAAAAATAAAAACACTTACATTGCACTGAGTATTTACATCTAAAAATAAACCGCCGTTTCTAAATGTACGTACAAACGAACATTTTATTACACAAATAAATCAGTTAGTACATCACTACTAGAACGCCCACTTGCGCAGGCACATCTCTATGTTGCTCACGCTAAGTTAAAGTACAGAAAATCCACTACACACAAATATAAGTGATTTAGAAACTAGTTCTATTCAAATTCTATTAAGTAAATGCTTTACTTTGAAACAATAAGGATAAAAAATATCTATTTCATCTCCTCAAGAGGTTTGCTGTACCTAATTAATATCTTCGATTCTCAATGAATTCGTATTCTAACAATCTAAAATAACTGAAACCAATGCTAAACCTCATTAACTATTGCTGCTGAACCTCAGTAACTCTTTATTTTATACACGTCTGTGTTATCAACCATTTTCATTTGGTGACCTTCTGTATTTCTCTCCAAGTGTCCACGTCTTAATCACTTCCCTCGCCCACCGATCGTCAGCTATGTTATTCGTAAAGTGACATTTACATTAAATTGTACAAGAACATACATACCTGCCTACGTACATAACAGAATGCAAACACAGATGATTGATTTACTTTAAAACCTCTGTAGGTCGACATTGTGTTTTAAGTGTAGGTTCAAGTTGATCCGGAGCTGCGGACTACCTAACGGGTTTACCGGGGCTCCACCTCGAAAAGCAGGAGTAGGAACGGGGTGGTTTTTAGTCGTTAAGAGTCTGACACTCCCTCTCGCCTCGCCCGAGGCGGGAGAAGTCATTGGATGATTTTCCCACCTCGAAAAAAAAGTTTAAGTTGATTTACTGGGCATTTGGTTGCTATGTGACATCACTGTAATAGCATACTTACTCACCCGATCGAGTCCGAAACAGTTAGGTGCACTAGACTAATTACAGCACTTAGTTATAATTATTGTTAGACAACCAAAAAGTCTATGATCATGAAGAATTCCATAAGAAATCCTATGTACTTTAAATAAGCACCAATGCCAATTAAAATAGAACAAAAAAGAACTAGTCCTTATTATGAACATTCCAATGTTACATTTTCTTTAGAAAGTAGTAATAACTCGGTGAGAAGTATAAATGAAGGAAAGAAATGAGAAATTATGGACACTTGACACTGTGGTCGAGTTTCTAACGTCATTTTTATATGATTGTAACAACTGGTCTAATGATGGTAGGTGTCAGATGAGTACAAGGTTCTTGGAATGAGATAATATACATACCATACATACCTGATACTAAGTGATCTCTATTGTAAAGACTCCTGCACTTTAAGTGATATTATGACACAAGGAACGGAGTATTCCTTTTCAAAGTTTCTTAAGTGTTGGAGAGCCATGCTTTGGCACGAATGTGCCGGGTTGACCGGAATGATACCACGGCCTCATAAAAAAACGACGTGAAACAACGCGAGTCGAGTTACCGGAGGCCCAATTCCCCTCTTCCCAATTTTCCCAGTCCTCGATTCCATAACAACACTTAAATTCTTAACACCCAAAAAGCCGGCAATGCTTGTCCATGGACAGCGGCGATTGCTTATTATCAGGTCCGTCTGCTCGTTTACTGGCTTATACCATAAAAAAGTAAGATTATTAACCGTCACTATGCCAGTTTTTACCGATAGCTTAATTATGGATGCTGTCCCATTATTTCATCTCCAACTACCAAGGCGTGTCAACAACTGCATACATTTTTCAACTAGTCAGCTACAAGTATCAATTTTCTCACCTCATCCACTTATCATGATGAAGAGAAAGGGTCTTGAAAGCTGTTCTGGACAGGTAAAGGGCAGTGGGCAGGCCAACGTAACTGATGGATGAAGGCCTACACTTTCAATTTCAACGGTTCTATGGGAAAATTGTTGGTTAGGACTTTAATAGCAGTTGGGTTATGTAAGGTTAGGCTTTGAGGTTCACAAGTAATTGTTTGGAATGTGATGGTCGAGTGATTTTGGTGTTTTATGCTTCACATTGTATATTTAACTTGGTAGAACTTTATTCCTCAAGGTATATTACTTAAACAATTAAGGTTCCAAATGGCCAATTAACTTTTAAAAAAAGGCGGTTTTATTTTACGTACCCAACCGGTGAAAAGTGGTGAAAAACTTAACATAATTTGGCATAACATTGATTCTTAATTTTATAAAAACCCTTACAGTTATAATACATAGATTTATTTATATAGCAACTCAATCACGTGCGAGCAAAGTCACGCGATCGTTAAATAAAACATTTTGTTACCCGGAAATGTACATTCCATGGTTTATGTACATCCATACATTCAATGCAAAAGTTATATAGCCATTGACCGGTTAAAACAAAACTCAGTGACTTTTTACTGGTCCTTTGGTACGAAGGACTAAGGACTTACGAGGTCTTAGGAAAACAGTTTTGGTCTTTCGTGGTGTTTACTTGGTCCTAAGGCGTTCATTTTTAGAAATATCTAGTTCTGTTTTGTGTGTTATCTTGTGATTTAGTGACATTTTCATTTAAGTGACGAATTAGAAAAACGTCTGTGTTGTGTCATTGAATTGAATTCAATTGAATTGTGCGTATTTTAACATGATTGTTTTTAAAGCTAGTTATAGTCGTATTCATTGTGTTTTCTTAATATTTTTTTGTTATATTTATCTCCTCTTTTACGTTGGATTTCTATAGCATCAATCTATCACATCACAATCATCATATTGAATCGTTGTCAGTCATAATATCTTATATTTTATCACAGAAACTACAAAAACAAACTAATAAAGTGTGGGGTTTTATGACAAATAAATAAGTTACTAGTTATATTTTCACTTCTAGGGGAGAATTTATTGCAGGAAGAGATGGAGGGGATGCAGGAAGACGTATAAAAATGGAATATGACTGCGCAATCACCTTTTCGGTGGTTGCTTCTTTTATTATTTTTTGATTGCATAAGGGGTGAAGCATATTCAATCTTATTTTCGTAATTAGATGAGAGGAAAGTATACCTTATAAATTCTACGAACCTAATAATTATACCTATTACGAAAACGAAGAATAGTGAAATGAATTATATTAAATGTATTAAACGTAGATTTAGACGCCTCAAGAGTTATTATAACTCCATTTTTCTCACCTTAAGAACTTTACTGGATCCACAAATAACTCAAGACAAAATTAGCGAACATCAATTTGATTGCTACTAGAACAGCAATTGATTATACATAGAGATTATAATGATTATGATCTACTAATCTATAAAAACTTAATGTTTTTAATACATTTAATTTATAATATGGGCTCTCACAATATAATTATTTCTTACACTAAACTCATATATTATACTAAACGATAGATAGATCAAAAAAGTAATTGTTTTTACGCCCATAAATAGTAGGTACACTCGATTTTAATTTAAACGTAACGGTCTACTGTTCCGCCTCCCACTGCGCATGCGTGCTTTTATAAAAACGTTTTTATATAAGTTTTATAGTGTCACAATGGTATATTTATGTCTATTTTTGGTCCAAATTTTATTGATTTTATCTTTCTTATTGTAGGTTTTTATAGCTTCATTTCTGTAATGGTTGATCGATCTCATGAATTAAACTTTTTTTACTAAGAGAGTATTTTATTTCGAAAAGGTTAGCTGGTTGATTTATAAGTTAAGATGTGGTTCTTGTGCATAGTTACAATTCAATATAGTAATGAACACATTATTCTCTTTTTCTTTACAATATCTATAATGAGACATACTAAATTAACTAAAATATCACGGTTTACTCACGTATATTATTATGTCGCCTGCTCACGCTCATTATAAAGTGTCTCTGTATGATTTGAAACTAGAAGAGCTTTTCTCCATTAAAATTTGTGAGTACAAATTGTTATTTTACAATTAATTTATCTAGAACTAGATTTTGTATCGCTAAAGCAATTTTTCTATAGAAAACTAGCGAATAATTAATGACATGCATATTTGTACCTTTATAACCAAGTTATTTCGATTATTTAACTATTACCATTGTTTTTAAGAATTATGTAATTTTAAATTCTTCTTCTTCATTCTTCCATATCCAGTTTTATTAATTCCTATTGATAAGTGTTCTGTCACTCAAAACCCCTATTATATTTGTGCTATCGTACACAATCACGGCGTGCCGGCTACAATAAGGAGCTACAGTTATTCATGGTTTATTCATCGCATTCTGTCTGAGATTACTGTGTAGATAAAACAGAAGGTTTACTGCTTATTATTATTATAGTAAAATTAGCATAAATTGACAAATAATTTAATATTATAAGTAAACTATAGGAAATGCTCTACTAGTTTCAAGTCATATCGGGACCCATATACGTGAGCAGCGTGCACCTCACGGTGACGTCAATTAGTTTCTTAACACAGTTGACTTTTGCCACTTTATTAGCTCGAAGTTTTTATCTTATGTATTCTTAAGATTAATATACCTAAACGTTTACTAAGTTTAATAAAAATACCTAAGCAGATGTTACATAGGTAATTACTTAGTCATTTATGCAAATACTAAATGAATATTCATTCAATATTACACAAAGTATCGACTTAATTTTATCCACTTTGCAATACAAATATACATAGCACATAGTACTAATATTTACGTAGGAATTATGTTAGGTATTACCTAATTATTAGCGTCGTTTAGCACTAAGTTTAAGTTAACACATGCTAATCATGTTAATACATAGTGCTAATATGTAATAGGAATATTCGTAAGACCTATGTAGGTATTACTTTGTGTTCGTGTGAATTAATTTTGAATATTTTGTAGTAACCGATCCGTTGTTTGGTTAAGTGTTCAAATTATATCTGTGCGAAAAATCTTAGTATTATTATTAGTAAATACCAATTTCCACAGGCCTTACTGAACTTTATTGGAATGTATCAGTAAAAAAATATAGCTTCCATTACAACTCATCCATAATTGAATCTGATCAGACTTAACCCTCTGTGCTTCTACTGTCATATAAAATAGTACAATAATGCTGCATTTAGTTGTATAAATACAGACCCAAAATAATAAACAACCGAACATCCATTCAATTTGACAACCATTGACAGCTAAATGTCACTTTTGACGTTTCCAACAAACATTCGAAAACGTCAAGTTTTTTTTTATTCATTAATTCTAATGGTGGCAATGGCATATTTAGTCGTATTCCCATACTTTTGGGCGTCGAAGTATAAATATTTTTGGTTATAAACTAGCCATAATCGATTAGGCCGTGTTAATGTGAGCTGTGATCAATCGATTTGATTCGATTGGGATTTATTTGCGTGGGAATTCTAGAATGGGAATTTATTTGTTGGAAGGATTTGTTGTTACTGTGATGGATAGAACTATTAACATAAACTTTACACAACTAGCTTAAATCAGCATGACATATTAATTGTAGAGTCGTTACAATGAAGGTGCATTTTCTTAGTAATTTTGCAGTGATCGATACGGAGCGACAGTAAAAATTATACTACATTTACACACTTATATGATCAAACTTTTGTATTCCAGTCAGTCTGGAGTCTAGTATGATTTTCTCCTGTATCGTAGGTGCATTTACAAACATTCAAGTTCACATACACATGACACCCAGTGCTCTTGTTGTTCTCTTGCTCCAAAGTTGCTCCGTGAGGGAATCCAACCCGCTACATGTTACGCGATAGTCAGTTGCCCGCGATCCACCACCGCGCCAACCGTTCTATTTTTTTATTACCGCTCTCCTCTAAAAACGCAGGTATAAAATTCAACACGACTGTAGGAACCACAATTTTCCCAGGACTCATCATAACAATCTCGTATTTCCAACAATCAGACAGTTGCAGCCATTCAGCCCACTTCCTCATTAAATGGCGCTTCACCACATACCAGCCAGTCAGTCACCAGCTTAATCAGCAGGCTAAAAATAAATTGTTTGAGCTAACTAAATAGCTTAATCTTATGACACGTGTCGGGTAACACTGACTTGTCTATTTGTCTTCAAGATAATGTTGGTTATTTTTAGACATGTTGTTACGTCAATGAAATTATTTTATTTTTATGAAAGCAAGGATAACTTTTAATTTTATATTTTTATCGAGTATGGACAATAAAGTGATTAGATAATGAAAAATGCTATGCCTAAGTGAAAAATATACATGATCCATAAAAGTGACGTCAAGCTTTATTTCAGATCAATATAATCATCGCAAGTTTTAAACATGATAGAAAAACAAAATTAACGTTGTCAGTATAATTCCAAACCTTATTAAAAAACATGTTTGGAAATCATAACCATCCACATTATTTAACATCGCTAGAGCCTTAGCAAAAATGGCACTGAAATAATATCGATTCACAATTTAAAAGAAAACACCTAGTAACTATAAAAATAATAGAACAAGTTTCTATATAAAAATAAATTCTAAATATAGGCAAACCTTCTACTGACCCGGTTTAGCTTCCATTTTTCTTTTGTTAAAACTTTTATAGCTTACTCTACTAGTGTTTATAACATTATTTCCATTCTTAAAGCTTGTTACGTAAAAGTAGGTGAACAGAAATGTTTCAAGCCGCTATAACACGAAATTGAATTGGTCCCGTTTTCTTCCAAAATAGGGTGCTACAGTTTCCACCAAAATCTAGGGTAATAGGGTAACTACCCTAAAAAAAGAAGTAAAATGTGCTTTGAAGTACTGCCTTTTGAAACTTGATTGCTGAGACTTAGGTCTTGGTATAATATCCTGGATAAAAATACAAAAGAAAAATAAAAAAGGGATAAATGCTCATTGAAATGTTTTACTTTGTACTCAAATTTTTTGTTATAAGGTTCGTTTCTTATTACACACTCTGATCACAGAACTAAAAAATATTTCATTTGCTGCTGTATTCTTGATATGATGTACCCATTTCTTCTTGTATATTTCTATTCTATAGAAATAAATCATGACCATCATAAAAAACGTTAGTTAAACAAAAACAATCAGCCAAATTGATAAAAACTTTGCAACATTGCAGCATACGACCACTGATTCAATAGTATTGGCAGACGATTACTTAATACTATCCCTGCGGTATAGAATATGGCTCCGCAAAGGAAGCTGACGTCATAATATATTGCATTAACCATTTAACGAATCAGTCATATCCCCTGGGTTTTAGGTATACAAAAACCTTCTTCATTATATTATTATATTTAGATTCTATAATACTGTTTTTAAACGTTCAACTGTTTTTTTTAATGTCTATTTCATGCTTCCATCTTTTTGTTAACCTACCTCGCGGGTTTAGTTTTTTTTTTTTTTGGTCAGTAAGAGTTTGAGGCGAGATTAATCATTGAACGATTTTCCCCTCTTAAAAATCTAACTATGTGTTAATCGATAGTCTTTTGCATATTTTGTGGAATATTATTGTTCCATAGAATATGCATGATTCATTCGTCTGCTATATTAAGCAGGCTCAGGTATTGACAGCCCGTCGGATATCCTCTCTCATTTTCATATGAATTTGGTGGCATTTTAGCATTAACAAACCGAATTATAATGTCAACTTACTCAACTTTGCTGCCTTAATAATTTATTTTAACCCAGTTGGTAAAAGGCCAGGAGATAGGCTTCCCATCCTAGTGATGCAGGTGTAATTCACAGTTGCATCGTTGCACCTGCAATATCAGACCATTGCCAGGACATTCCGATAGCCTTTGGCACGTTACTACAAATCTGAAGGCAATTCTTTACATTACTTTAATGCTTTGATTTGCAATTGATTTAAATTAATGTGTGATGTTTCGATACTTTGTGGTAGGTCTATAAGTGTAACAAAAATAATAAAATACAATGTTTAACTTTCTTCAAACTATATATACAGACTGCAGTACTCTCCAAAATCTATTGCATGAACTCTGAAAGACTTTTAATGGGAGACAAACCACAAAAAAGTCTTCTTTGCCAATATTTTTGCACCAAATAAAACTTCCTACTATAGTTCTCACAAGATATACCCTAAGTATAAATCAATTAACATTCAACTTAGCCACTTAGAGGTCAAAGTCCGACACACTTCAAGATCAACACAAAGTGCTTACATTCTCGCTGCACTTAAAATAGCCCTTGGTTTAGGTCTCAGGAAATGCCAAATTAGTAGTAATTTATTTATGGATGGATGTATATGGACAGGCGCCTATACCAGCACTTGCTAACGAAGATAGGCAGATGTCCAACCAAGGTCAGTTGCAAGGCAATTAGTAAGTGCATTAAAGAATGGAGCAATTGAATGGACATAGATATAAGTAGATATGTGTATAAAAAGCTTTAGAGTATTGGCTGCAACGACGTAGCACGAATGGAAACCTCAGTCGTAGGAATAATTTTGGATGTGGTTGAAGTAACAGATTTCATACTTTTGGAAATACTAAATAACACAATAAAATTCTTAAAGAGGATTATTGTAATGATGGTGCAATTACAGCTGTGTTGCCAATTGAGATGCCTCTGATCTGATCTCGCTGGGTATGGTAACCGTTCATCATCAAACGATACTGAGAGATGTTTATAGCTCCCTATTCTGTATACAATATAAAAATCAATTGCTTTTTGTTAGTCTTGCTAAAACTTGAGAACAGCTAAGCCGATTTGGCTAATTTTCGTCTTGAATTATTTGTGGAAGTCCGGGGATTCGACCCCTTCGGTTTAAAAGGTGAGAAAATAATAATATATTATGTTTGGGCCGGTACAAACATTGTCTTGAATTATTTGTGGAAGCCAATTCTATTCAAATCAATTCAATTGAAATGGGTATTGTAAAGATATCTGTACTTTGCCCTATAAAACCTCTTTACTAAAAGATACCCACGACGAATGCGGTTGCATCTCTAATAATGTCGAGAGAAACATAACCGTCGGTAATAAATGTCTTATTGCCCATACAAAAGTGTTTCCACGCTTCAAACTTCAAAGGGAGTTCACATGTCGCTGGCGCCTACACCTTACAACTAAATTACAAAATGTTAGCTGGCATACCAAGGTTGATACAGAAGGTCCATTGGACAGAAGTGGAAGATTCACTTTTTTCTTTTATTTTTCTCATTCTTTCTATCTCTTCTTTTTGTGTCTTTCGGTAGTAGAATAAAAATATCAAGAGTCTATTTGCTCTATATGTTGTTTTGAGTGCGAAGTAAATAGAAGGAAGGAGGACTTTGGATCAACATTAGGTAAACGTTGTATCTCCTAACTCAAAAAATCTGCTTTATTTGGTCCTGTACCGAGTAGCCATGTCAAATTCTTATCCACTGAGCTAAGTACTCAAGAAGGGCCATAAAACAATGAAGTTAACAATAGATAGGTACTTATTTATAGTTTTTCTGTCAATACACATAAACTATGCACCTAACTCAATGTCGAACTTAAGTAAATTTACCGAAGCTTGACGATTCAACAATTTGTGTGGGTACGCGTGTCGCATCGTCAATTAGGTGCGCCTGCGCATCTTTGAATTCAAAGCGCGGTAAATGAAGAATCCAGGGCACTTGTTTAAGTACGTTTTAATTGTTCAGACGTGATTCGTGATGTTGTGTAACTTTGTGTGTGAATCCGTGGCGTTTTCATGGGAAAATGACTTTGTGTCGTCTTTTGTTTATCTTCTAAGCTGTGTGTGAAGACTTGAAGTAGGTTCTTTTGTATTTTGTTAGATATGGGTGACGTGGGTGGTTGTTCCAATAAAGAAATAAGTTGTCATAGGGTGAATAAAACTCGTAACTATTCCATGGGAAAATACAAGACCTCTTAGATGTATTTTCCTCCAAACCTTCAAGAAGGGCACGTAGTCTCTTTTAAAGGGCACCGCACTTATATCTATTTTGTTGTTGCGGTCCATGGACAGCTCTGATCGCTTACCATCAGGTACTTATGCATCTCCTACTACATCTTACTCGCACAGCTATTTAGCTTAGTATTGTTTCCACTTAGCTGTGAAACTGTGTGACCGTTTCGAGTGATCTTCGTAGCATAACTACAAAGCACATCTCCGGTAGAAAAGCACCCTTATATGAGCGACAGATAGCTACCATAAGCCACACACGGACAATCAACGCCTTAAAAACAACAGCTTTAATTTCCAACGTAACAGGAGCTGGATTACCATGTATTATTCAATTATGTGACACGACAGGGAAGCCCTGTGTGTGCCTAATACCGGCTTACTAGCTGCAGTTTAAAGGGGTCTTAGTTGCGGTTTTGTTAAAAAGGACCAGCCCTATATTAAGTTGTGGACATAGGAGTGGTGCTTGTAGGACTTCTGGTTTTAGTTTTTCGATGTAATCTAGTATCCTAAGTACATCCGTGTGTGGAATTACTATGGTATTGTAAAAAAAAACATTTAAAGAAACAATATTAGAAGACTAGGATAATTTGAAAACAGATAGTAGCTCAGTAGGGCTGGTGCCCGATCCGGAGCTGCAGGCAACGTAACAGGTTACCGCGGCTCCGGCTCATAGCAGGAGAAGAAACGAGGTGATTTTTGGTCAGTAAGAGTCTGACACTCCCTCTCGGGTGAAGCGAGAGGTGGAGAAGTCACTGGGATTATCATTTTGGTCGCCTAAGTCCATCTTTCAATACTGTCTAAGTCTAAGTTACGAGAAAAAGCTAGTAAGATTATAAATAAACATTAATTCATGTATTTATTGCTGCAACGTTTTCTATATCCAATTTGCAAGCAAGCGCTACTCGCACAATATTAAATACGCCATCAAATCGCTTCATACATACAAACAAGAAAGCATAAAATAATTCAATACACCAATCGTAAAGAGCAAATAAATTCTAAATAAACCAGAGTAACATTCAAAGCTTTGCGAACAACTTTCACTTGAAAAATCACTCTTATTTGTATAACAGTAAGAGTGTTTTATATTTGAGGTGATCGCAAGTACAATCGCGTGCATAATAATTGTCCAATAACAATATAATAATGTTCATTACAACTTCAAAGTGTTTGTTATCGATTATTCACATGAACATAAATATCGGAGGTCAGGGGGTCAGAGACTTCGCTCTGTGACTGTACTTACTGTACTGTGACTACTGAACGAATTTGAGTGCGATTGTACTTTATTTTTTTTATGGACTTGAACTTTTGGTCTTAGATTACCTAGTGATGTAAGCAGTGTGATTGAGTTATGTAAAATATTATTTTATTGTTAATCGGAAGTGGAGAAGTTTATGAGTTTTTATTTGGACTAACTCATTGCGGTGTTGTTGGATTTAATTTTGATGAGACTTAGGATTTGGATGCCGCTTACGTGTACGTTAATAACGTGGCAATGTAATATAAGTTCTTTATGTAATGTTGTAGAGACTGATAAGATAATGGAACTACAGCACAGTACAGGTACTTGTATGAAAAAACTATTATACAACTTTCCGAGTACCTAATTTCCTTATCTATAGGTAAATTGCCCAATTAGAAGCTCCCATTATCACTTCTTACTTCACTTTATACCCCCATAGATATTCAACCCGCATTCTTTACTACACACTACGACCTACAACACTATCTGACTATCCGTTATACAACGACACTAATCCTGCGCACGCGCCATTCAACTGTCAATCTAAGTATTCATTACAAATTACAATGTGTTTAACCTGAATTTGATTGGCGCCGATAGATGGCGCCAGTATCAACGTCACGACACTGTGTCTCCTCTACAAAAGAGGGGGTAACCATTTTTTTTTTAAGGAGAAAATCATCCAATGACTTCTCCCTCCTTAGGTGGGGCGAGAGGGAGTGTTATACTTTTACTGACCAAAACCCACCCTGTCTCTTCTCCTGGTCTTCCCTCCGAAGGCCCTTGAACCCGCTAGGTTATCCTCAGCCCCTGAGGGGTTTGCCATAACCTCCAAATTTGTCAAGCAGGTTAGAGATCATTTAAAAGGTTTATCAGAGAACATTGCTGCGCAGTCTCTGATAAATATATAACCTCTTAGTCGACCCTTACAATACCCGCGGGAAGAGTAGGGGTGGAAACAAATGTATTCTAACCACTCATCCGTTACAATACATACAATCGTATTCATTACAATGTATTTAACCTAAATATGTGACTCTAGATGGCGCCAGTATCGATGTCGCGTTCGTATGAAAGTGCGTATCGTTAAATAGGCTCATTAGCCTAGTCGGTACTACTTCCTGAGTGAACATGATTGCCTGGTACTTTTTGGGTACAATAAATTGTTGTCGTGGTTTAAAATGGTTAGGGATTTAAGTGGGTCTATGTTGTATTAGGTTTTGATTGGTGTAACTACTTATTAGATTGATAATGTGTAATGCTTTTAAACATAAAACAAAGTGCGTATTTTGTCTTTCTCTCTTTCTCCGATTCTCTTTAGACATTTTCGGGTCTCCTCTTTTTAGCAAATGATATTTGATAGTATGCTACTATCAAGTATCTAATATTATTAATGCGAAAGTTCATATGTTTGTTTGTTACTACTTTACGTGAAAACAACTAAAGGAATCGGGATGAAATTTAGAACATTATGATCTGTAATAACATAGAGAGTTTTTTATCCCACGGGAATGTTAACGAAGCTGCTAGCAGAAGCTAGTCTTATAAATATTATTTAGAATTCCTGTTGATACATATTTTTCAATTCTCTCTGATATGAGAAAACGGAGAAACTTGAACCACTAAGGTATTGTTATAGAGAAATTGCAATAAATGCTGTCATGCAAAATATTAAATGGCAGTAATTCCATTTCGAACTGCCTGTAATAAGGCAATGATCAGAGATACGAAAATAAAATAATGAAAAAAAAAGCTACTAATAACCTGGGTGATATATCATCTTATTTGCCATACTCTCCTTAGCCAGAAAAAAGAAAAATGGTCTTTAGTTACGGACGTGTAAAAGCACTGGCAGGGACGCCATGCAACGTGGAGACTTAGGGAGCAAATAGAGGGAAATGTCTAATTCTTAAAAATAACTTTAATTAAGTGTTATATACAACTAACTTACGATACTTAGGGCGAGGTGTCACACACACTACATCACCTTTTCCGAATTTTACCTAAAACTAAACTTCTGTGTACCCTACACCTATAGCCATAGACCAGCTTTCAACCGTTTTTTATGGTGTATCAGACCATTTGGCACGTGCTAGATCATGGCAAGCCGCTGTAGTTCCTTCGATTGCACTTTCTAATCATATTCTCTGGTCAGTATCGAAGGAGTTTGACCATATCCATGCAATAAATTTTAACGGTCTTGCCTTATCCGGATTGTGTAATAACCATAGTTTGCTGTCCATGTTGTCATGTTGATGGTTTCTGGAGCAGGACTGGTGAGGAGATCCGTTATGGATATTTTCTAGGGCATACAAGACTCCTAGGTATGTTAACACAGAGTGAATTTTGCATAATTCCCTCATAATCTGGTAAAGGTTTTATAAAAGCTGGAACTAATAATTTAAGTTTGATAATTATTGTAATCGAAAATTGTGAACCTTTTTCTGAACTTATGTAGGCTTAGGTAGTTAGGTTATTAAAAATATTAACATTATAGAAGAATCTAAGATAGGAAATGTTTCTCTAATCACTATGTTATTTGTTTAACCTTTTTAATTAAATTTGAGCACAGTAAACCATTAAAAAACTTACTGTCATACTCAGAGACATGATTACTTAAACTATTCCTTAATAAAGATTATGTTCTGAAAACAATTGCTTACAACCAGATTAAGTATCTATTAAATGACTACGACTACTATGAGTACGGCGTTTAGATAAGCATACTAATAGCAACCGTTTATCATGGAACACTCTTAACATTACCGTTAAACAAATCGATGGCAAAAACTACGCAGGACTACATTAACATTGAATGGAAACCATAAGTATTTTAGTAACGGTGTCTATAAGTTATCTGTGCTTAACCTTTGGTGTTACAATAACATTGCCTAGTTGTTTGACCGAGTCATACGCTCGTGTGAAATGTACCACATTCGCAATAAGTTAAATTTGTTTTGGCGAAAGTGTAGCGTGGCTTTATTTGTACTAGAGCTTCCACTTTAGCCTGTGACTGCAACCTCGTCTTAGTTATTTAATTATTTTTTATGTAAGCCTATGTAGTTCAGTCGGAAAACTATCTTAGTTATTTGATTTTGATTTTGTCAGAAGGTTCTTTTATTATTTAAGTCTATGTAGTTCAGTCGGAAGATATCCACAGCTGAAGATAAGTAGAAAGACCTCCTATTTATCGTATTCTCTCTAGTTTGAAGAGGAACGACTATTTTTAACATACTAAATTTATTGAGTAAACCAAAATCCATGTCTCTTCATACATTTGTATAACCTAGGAAGTTTAATCTAGATAACGCAAAGTAATCCTCTTGAACAAAATGACTTAGGATTAAATAAATTTAGGAGGCCTATGTGCTCAGCAGGTGGACGCTTTATGGCTGCTAAGATGATGAACATAAACTAGCTAGAATTGAGAACTTAATCACAATTTAATTGGCAACCAAGTAAATTTTATTCATTGGACCCAAGATCGAACGAAATTTATTCGCATTTCACGCCGGCTTATTTGCGTAGGCCCTGCAGTAATCCTTGAGAGCTCGAATTAGAAATAAGTAGGCCAAAAGTAGATACCATAGGCATAGGTGCAGAACCTTATGCTGCATTACTGCTAATACTTAAGCATTAACATAGGAATGTAGTGCCCACGCCTGGCGCCAATGTTGGTGAATACTTGGAACCAACAAGCCAATATTTGAATTCAAGTCAGGAAAATGATTTGCATAGAAAACTGTGTAAATTGCATCGTGTACTATTCGTACTACTAATTAGAGTTTCAGTTTCTTCTTGTCTCGTCCATTAAACATGATCAGGAGTTATTTTTAATCTTACTACGCTTTTTACGAGCGTATGTGTCAAATTAACTAAGCGTAAATTTGATTGATTACTAATATAATCGTTAGTTAGTTATGTTTTTTTCGGTTGGTTAGCGGAGTTATTTGATTATTAATTAGTATTGGCTTATGTATAAAAACTGGTGATTATTTATTAGCAGTTTTGTTGAAATTTCTATATTTTAAAGTTAATCTTAATAAATAGACGATGCAGAGCTGCGAACTTGGCGGGTTATCGGGGCTCCGGCTCGAAAAACAGGAATTGTTTGTCAGTAAGAGTCTGACACTCCCTCTCGCCTCCCCGGGAGAAGTGATTGTATGATTTTCCCTCCTTAAACAAGTATCTTAATAAATAAATACGTATATAATACCTACTTCATTCTGTGTATTTAAAGTCATTGAATACGTCAGACTATTTATTTATTGCTTTATCAATATGATTTAATGGCTCATAATTAATTATGCTTTGCTAATGTGTAGATTGTGCATTTATCGTAAATGTTTATAAATAGTGGCAGTCATCAGAAGATGCTATTACTGAGCATAGGCCTTACAGATCGGGCAATTATGTAAAATAACTACGTTACCTCTTTACCTAAATCAATAATGGCAGATCTATAAGACAACAACTATTTAAAAAGTTGTAGCTGTGTTTGATATGAGACTGATAACAATAGGTTGCTCGTGGACTTGAAGTTGAACAACAACGATATAGGTACATTCCATTATCTACTAAATGAGCCAAGAACTGACAGTGCAAGAACGTTGATTAACTTTATGACTCTGATTCATTAATCTTTGGTTGATTTATGCAATTATTAAACATATAAAAGTCCCTAAAATAAAAAAAATAAAAAACTATTAAAAGTTTCAAACAAATGGAACAGAGACGACTCACTTCCACACATTCCCAAACTCAACAAATAATTGAACAACAATGTTTGTACAAACGTTTGAACAAATATGTGTTTAACTGACAATCATACAAGTAACATCTAGTATTAATATTAAAAGGTTGTACGCAAGGATTGGCTTGATTTCAATGCCCATAAAACATTGATGTTTGTCCGAGAAATTCCAACATTAGAATTGTAATTTCATTTCGTTTTGCATACATTTACGATGATTATACATAAATATGAAATAGTCAACATCCTTGCCAATTATAGGTTTAAAACTCTCTGTATAAATATAGAATTCTTGTAATTTCAATAGGAAGCTATAACTATGATAAGTAAGGTATCTTTGAGAACCTATCTGCATAGAAAATTAGAATCGATATGCATCGATTTAATGTCAAATTCTGCTTTCTAATCCCAGCTAGTCTTATACTTAATTGAAAATTAAGGAAATTATAAATTTTAAATGACAACTTAGTCCTTGAACGCAAGAAATATTAGGATAATAAAACGTAATTATAAATTAATTAACATTTATTAGGACAGTCATAAATTATCTATTTATACCTTTC
The DNA here is from genome assembly GCF_023101765.2 of Spodoptera frugiperda. Lineage (NCBI taxonomy): Eukaryota > Metazoa > Arthropoda > Insecta > Lepidoptera > Noctuidae > Spodoptera > Spodoptera frugiperda. The sequence continues at coordinate 12,296,020 of NC_064218.1, forward strand.
GGTTCGTTTAAAGCGCAATTATTGAATCTATAAAATTTTACTCATGGTTAATTTTATCTACCTACATTCGCATAAACCAGTACAGAACAGTTAATACTTTAATATTCATCTAACAAACGTAATTAAGGCAGGCGTTTGCGCAGCTCAAAGTCAATGACAGTTTGACAGCCCGCCAAATATGGCACTGACGGCTCCTGTCAACTGCTCCCGGCTTTAGGGCTGTCAAATTTTTAAATAAATACTTTTTGTGTCACAATGACAAGATGGATGATGGAAAATAAAAATAATGTCTCGTTTATGGTATTTCGATGTTAATTTGAAAAGAGAAACAAGTGAATGCGTTATTTTTGGAACCTTTTGAAGGCAGAGTTAAGTGTCTGTTTGGTATATAGTTCTTTATTTTTCGAGTTTGTGTGACGTTTTAAAGGGAACATAATTTAAGTTAAATAAATTAGTGTTACGGCTACTGTTGATTGTCGTCGTTAGAGATGGGTTATTTAATTTACAGTATTCAGTTTATTATATTATTTGTTATAAAATATACAAATACATGCCTACACGCATGTTAATTGTAGTTTAACACGTGCGTACATATAATTAACATTGATATTGATAAACCTGGCAAGTTTTATCACTAAGGAGTGACCTTACATTGAAGGAAAAATTGTTTATGTTTAATTAAAACGTTATCGTGTGAGGTTTCCTGAAAATTATTATTTTTATAAATAGTGTGTAAACGGTAGCAAACTTTTCCATAAGAATTAATTCGTTATTAGTACAAATCCAATACATCCCTTTTATTATACGTAAAGATTGTCTCTTTTTTTCAAACGGATACAAATTACGTGGTTAGTCTCTTACTGACTAAAAAACATCCCGTTCCTACTCCTACTTTTTGAGCCGGAGCCTCGGTAAACCCTCTAGATAGTCCGCAGCTCCGGACCTACAAATTATTTAAAGCCATACTTCTTAACAGAAACAAAATCAGAATACAAAACGTGGAACTCTTATCTATAATTAAATGGAAATAGGCAAACACTCGGAAACCTAAATAAAACAACAATAGGCACAATAGCTAACATGACAATGATTTACAATGAAATGTCAATCGCAAATTACGTTCAGGTTGACAACCCTACCGTTAGGACCATAGATAGCGAAGAATCGCAAATCGCAGATATACTACGCCATTATTATTCTCTATGACCTCCGAGTGATGAGCACAGAATAAAATTGGTATTTTATAATTGATATTATGCCTAAACAATAGACCAATCTTCAGCCCCCGTTATAATCGTTCGTGTTAATAATAATTAATATTCCCATCACGTAAGTGATCCGTTAATCATGGTTTATTCTACTTCCTATGATTAATTCTTTATGGGGTGGGATGTTACTGTCGAGTTCGTATATGGATATTATAATTGGCCATAATACTTTACAAAAAAGGGTAACCTTCTATATGTTTAAGTCCGAACTTCCATTTTTTAAAAGCGGGTAATTTCCCTAAAACTTTTCCTACGTCTGAAAAATAGTATGCTGAAAACTGCATCGAAATCCGTTTAGTCAAACGCGAGATAATTGCGCACAAACTTACTTACAGGTCAAATTAAGAACCTCCTTTTTGAAGTCGATTAAAAATGGTTTGCAGTTGCACAGTTATCAATCACTAAAGAATAATTCGTTGAAGATCTTTAAAGTCGGGTAAAATCGTAAATAAAAATAGTTATGATATATTTTTTCTTTCGGCTGATTAGCCGACATTGACATTGACATTAAAATGTTTAGAAGTTGCCATTTCTGATTTCTACAAGCACTTCTTTATGGTACATGACATAACTCACCTCATTACTAATCCACAACTTAGAATCTAACTACAACTAATAGGCTACCTAAAGAAGTCATCAAAACGATCCTAGGTCTTTTACCTCCCAAAAATTTGAAGTATGGAGAGGTGATATGCGTCACCCAATAAAAAACTCACCCGAAAATAGGTAACTCAATTCCATTTAGCTCTGGAGTATAAATAGAAATAGATTGATACCCATAAATAAAGGCTGAGTCCACCATATACAATTGAACAATGATCTAATCCGTTGACTTCGGTTAGTGTCAACAAGAGACATAATTGTATTAAATTAAATAATATAGGTTATTGACACTAGGCTACCTAGTTTGTAAATTGTCGATTTAGATTTAAACTTAGATTTAAATGATTTGTTACCTCCGTTTTGATCTAAACGATTAGGTATTTATACAGTTTAGTTAAACGATTGGTTAGTTGAATTAATAAGTTCAAGTAATGATAAGAATCTGTTGTGTTTGTAGTATAATTTATGAATTCAACCAAGATTAATTATAGTGTAGACAATTTTGCATATCAAAAAAAAACTATTGTTACTATTGCTACGCTATTCTGTGTGCCTATGTATTTTAAAAAAGATTTCAATTTATTCAGCAACATCGTTGTTTAACTATCTGATTTATTATAATTTTATTATAACTGACTAACCGCCGTACTCAGAGTAATTAAATTATTACTTAACCCAGTCCTTAACAATTGTTTTCGGTACAAAATCGTAACTAAAGAATAGTTCAAGTAATCATTAAATGTCTCTAAGTGCGGGAGTAAATCAATTTTCTTACGACTTACATGAAAAATGAAAAAGTTTCACTAATAAAATCTTCATGTGCATTTGCCGAACGTGCGAAGTTAAATAGTATCGCTGGTGCCAAACAGGTTAACGTAGTTTTAAACTTTGGCTATTTGTGTTAACTATTAAACATTTCAAGAGTTAATCTGGGTTTACGATGCACTGTGACGAATTCGTTTGTTATAGTGCAACCCACCTATTGTTAGTTAGTACTTTTATTTTTTAAGGACTTACTTTTTCTTTTTTTGTACTGTTGCACTTAGTTGCTATTAAAGGTAAGGGTCCACAGATCCGCATCGTACGTATCGCATGCAACGGATTTACAATCATAATACATAACAGTGTCCACTAATCCGCATCGTACGGACCACATCATCGGCAATGCCTACAAGCGATTCGTACTGATGACGTCTCACGGAATGCGCGCGATGCGTATGATGCGGGCCTGTGGACTTTTACCTTAAGAGTCCATCTAAGTTGTCTGAAATACAAATTCATTAGTGCCTATAACCAAAATTAAAATAGCTTATCACAAATTAACAGGATAATAATTGTCCAAAGTTTTACTACCATTTGAGGTTTTAGACAAATCATCTCTGTGGTAGGCTTTTTTTGTTGATCTTTAGCCCACCTTGTAAGCTGCCATTAGACCCAAAAATCTTTGTATTTGCGTTGTCTTAAACTATATTTGTATTGTTAACAGACCGCATCGGAGCAGCGAGCGTCCGCCCCTGAGGAGATGCAGGCGCGACACAGCCTCTGGTGGCACCTACTTATTGATCTACCTATATTGTTGTTAGGTAAGTGCTTTACTATTTACCTCTCCAAAAAGATGGTGTTGTCTTTACGTTGGTTTTTTTACCACAAGGAAGAGTTTTATAATTATGGAAGAAGAAAAAAGAAATTAAGGTGGATTGCATGATGCTCAATTATTCTTCAAGTTATGAAACTAGGTGGAGATTATCATAAACCTTTTATCAAAGGCCTAGGAAGGTCTTGCAGGACACATTTACCCTATTTCCGATATACTGAGAATCTTAACTGCCAAAAAATTCTACCGATTCCAACGCCAGTAAAAATCATTTTCAACAATACTTAGAGCAACTAAAGCGACAATAAAATAGGAGTTAGGTATGTACCTTATGTTAAACGTTTTATAAGTCGTTCGGTGACCATTTCCTTATCATGGGAAGTTTATTACTTTACGACAGTAACCTAGGGATGTAACGGGATTCGTCGGCCTATAGTTATTTTGTACAATAAACACTAAATGGCCTATTCATGGTTATATTACATACCTAGCCCGATGCAGGCACTTAGGCTGTGACAGAATTCCTTTGATATTGAAATTTCATATCTATGCCTCTAGAAATAAAATTAATATTTAATACATACCGAGAACAAATTATCATATACCTACAAACATAAATCTTTAAACAATTAATAAAATATAATTAATATACCTAAGCCAGATCTGAGGCCAACAAAGAAAAGAATTACGAAAATCTGGTCCTAATTTTAAAATCGACGTAAATATACATCATTTTCATATTGTCTTCTGGTTCTTGCCTTGACGAGGTTCTGATTCGACAGTTTTTGAAGTTAGTTGTATCCAGCGAGGCGAGCGAGGCTAACGAAGCTACTTTAAAATAACTAGTTTAATATTTTACTACATAAGTACATATACAACACCATAACGAGGTAACGACACATTACCCTCCTTATATCTTAAATACTCATGTTTTAAAACGTTTAGAGATAACATTAGAACATTAGAGTTAAACTGAGTTAACGAGTGTGACCATTAAAGCCTTCTTGACAGTCTGTTGCACGAGATTAGGTAGCCAAATGGATGCCTCACATACTTGAGTATTTGTTGCATTCCTGCTAAAAGTTTCTACAGAGTTTTAAAACACAATCTAGAACCAAACATACTTATTATTTAGTTTACATAAATGAAAAATGGATGTCTATGTGTTAAATTCTAAATACAATTTTGATACGCTCTGTTTACCCCCGTAATTTAATGTTTTCACCGCCATAGTTAATGCTAAATTGTACCCTGTAAACATTTCAATTTATTTTGCCAAACCAAACTCATGTGGTCTATCTACCAACCAATTTATATACGAGTATTGTAAAAAAAATATTAAAGCTCATTTTTATAAGTCAGTTATATATATATATATATACCTAAAATTTTCTCTTAGGTCTGAAAATTACTAGCGAGATAATCACGCACAAACATACATGTCAAAATGAGAACCTCTTCTTTTGAAGTCAGTAAAAAACATTTGTAAACTTTTCTTTTGGTGCAATTTGTTTGATAACTAACAAACACTTTTCTATCTTCTTATTCTTTCTTTCTTTAGTATGCCATTAACAGAACATACCTAAACATTTCTGTTCATAAATCCCCGTCACGACTGAGAATACAGCTATCATAAAACTTGGAACCTAGCTCAGCCATAACTTTTCAGTCTAAAGTCAAGACCAACATAGCCTTAAAAGTACTAGATATACTATTTTCAATTCATAAAGCCTACTTCTCACGTGTTTACTATAGCATCCGACTAACGGGTCACTGTGTTGTGGGAACTATCCGGTTTTTGCCGGAGTGCCGGCTGTAGGAGAATTCGGATTATCTGACCATTGCCGATAATTGTTGGTTAATGCGATATAAATACTTTTGTGGTGTAAGCAGTTATAGTGCAGTTAAGAGTTGTTTATTAGTTGTGTAAGGGACTTTAAAAGGAGTTTTTTTTGTTGATATAAGTGTATTGGTTTAGTAGTGGCTAGTGTGAATGTTTGAACTCAAAATATGGATTATGGGTCTTATAAAATAATAAAAAATTAGTAACTATCTAGATACTACTACTAGATAAAGTTCACTAGTTTTAGCTACACTACCTTTAATAATTTTCAAAGTTCATTAAAAAAGTTTAACATTACAATTGCATTAATTAGCTGCAGTGTTTGCATAGGCTTCTTTTTTCTAGCCTAATTAATAACTTCCTTACGCATCAATGTTGCAATAAAATTAATGTATTTTGACAAAATAACAAAAAATATGATGAATTACAAATCACACTCACGTGGCTAACGCAATGCATATGCACACGTTTCAGCTTGGTCAATAGTTTTAAGAAACTACGCACAATTTTTTAAAACAATCGTATGTATTTCGTCAGTGATCGACTCAAATCAAATTACTTTAAGTCATCGAAGTGTTTCAGTAAACATTCTCTGTGAGAACTTAAGTGCAGTTCAAGCCAGGGGTGCTCAAACTTAGAGCTGTGAAAACGCTTTAGATGACGGATATTTCTTTTAGGATCAATATTTTAAAAAAGAGCTTTCATATTAATTCCTAAAATGTTTTATTACAATTAGAAAAAACATATTTGATGTGTCTGGTTGGTCATAATAAATATTTGTTTTTACTGCAAAACATCCGTTTAAGTGTGTATTTAAATTAATTTGTAACTCCAACAGTGTGTTTAGAAATCATAACTTTCTCGAATTTGCTTTATTCTTTTCTTTAATTAAAAAAAAAAATAACGTTGTCCTACATTAAAATACAAACAATGAACGCGCTGATGCGCATACGTAACACATTAAACAAGCTTCAGCAGTTGACCACCCCTGCCCTAACCTATAACGTTACGATTTCACGTGAACACATGCCTCTACACGCATGTGTGTGCGTCCTACACGTGTATGTGTAACATGAGAGGATTGTTTTTAAATTCATTGTCGAGTACAGAATGTCAACATCATTGTCACAGTAGACACCTCGTGATCCAGTGCTAGGGTCTGAGTCAGACCACCTAGGTTATACCTAAGATAGTTTACTACTAAGTCTACTTTGTATGCCTATTTAAGAGCTGAGATCACCCGTAGTAATGTATCGGTTTTGTTATGAATTTGGTTGATGTTAGACTGTTATGGTCATAATACGATATTGATCCTACTGTGGGGCAACGTTTTTAATAAGAGAAGAGAAGAGAAATTGGTTATTTATGTTTCAACTAGAATAAAAGATGTGATTTACTATATGTGATTCTATCGAATGTCGTCCACATAAAGCTATAGAACATAGTGCAAACCCTTAGTTTTCAGGAGTAGCAAGTCACAACTAAAGAAATTTATAAAATTATGACATTTAGTATTTTGTTTTAAACTGCACTACCCAACACTATCATATTGCCGTCCAAATTATTTAAAGAATTTCGAATTTAAGCAGGAGTAGGAACGGGGTGTCTCTCCAAGTCAGACACTCCCTCTCGCCTCGCCCAAGGCGGAAGAAGACATCGGATGATTTTCCCCCCTCAGAAAAAAAATGTATACCCTGATCAATGACTTCAGGGTATTCAAAACTTGATACTTTGTTTATCCAACAACAATATATTGACAACATCTTTTCTCGTGATTGTTTGTCCAAACACCTAATGAGTAGCCATTACCTATTCTTAAATTACATACTAGATGGGTGGTCGCTGATCATGACTGTCATTGTAATATGACACCTTACACTGTTGACATAACACTGACATTGCTTTGACACCAAGTCACGAAGTACCATCGCCCACACAAGTGCATTCTTTGATGATTAAACAATTAAGATTTTATGAGTAGATTTTTTGATTTTGTGTTTTATTTTCTTGTTAATTAGGTAGAATATTTTTGTTTTGATTATGCTTGATTAGCCGATGTTAATATATTAATATCCTAATTAAGTTTTTGTAGAATGTTTCATTATTAAGTTGTTAGTAGGAGTTTTACCCAGCGTGCTTGAATCTTTGAAAATCTATACTTGTAGTAAAAATCTATACATAAAAAATATCAATCGTATTTTTTTTTTATTTGCCAATTCAAAAATATGAGTCAGGCTTTATAGTATCAATATCATATAATCATCAAACATGTTGGTTTTCTGTCGATTTACACAATAAATCTTTTGGTCAATTAAACGGCTAAAATCCAACATACAGTGCAATGTAATAAATTAATTAATTCAACTCGGAACCGATTTATAAATTCCGCTTGATTCAAGTTCCAACTAAAATGAATGGTTCAACCTCATTCTTTAAAACTAATGACGGTACATAGCATACTGTGTCGCTACACCAATCACTGCATCTAAAGTCCAGTGATTAAAATTTACAAGTCTGACCCGGAGCTGCGGACTACCTAGCGGGTTACCGGGGCTCCGGCTCGAAAAGCAGGAGTAGGAACGGGGTAGTTTTTAGTCAGTAAGGTAGTCCAAGGTGGGATCATTGGATGAGTTTCCTCCAAAAAACAAAAATGTGACTACAAGTGAAACTGTCGATCATGAAGATTAAATTTCTTTCTTTACGTGTGATTATTATGGAACCAGGACATGTTTTAAAACTATGACCAGCCACCGAAAATCGGGTAGCAGAGTGTGGTTATCTACTGAGGATACGGTGTAAAATAAAATTGTTACTGATCTAGATTGATTGTTACAAGTCTAGAATTAGATTTATTCTCTAAAATTTATATCTAATACTAGCTGACCCAGCGAACTTCGTACCGCTTTCGCTTAGCAATGATGCTCTACTTTATTTTGTATAGCTGAGCTATGTATGAGTCCCTATTCAATTTGAACTGGAATCTATAATATTCTCCATATAAAAATGAATCCATAATTTCCTAGTCTCACTAAACCTGAAAAGGACTTCACTAATTTAATAAAAAACAAAATATATTTTCATAATAGTGTTTATTTCATGGGATTCAATAATTTCACTACAATTTTTTACAAATCGCTATTGAAGAACTTGGCATTTTTAAGTAAACACTGAGCTAAATACCACGCGCGCTCTTTATCAATTGTTGGCACATTAAAATGTCCAGCATTTTGTCCTGCAGGCGCCTTATCGGCTCTGATGACAATTTTGTGATTATCTGATGGCATGCGGTCTTATTCGTGAATATCTTATCTGATGGCATCGTGTCGCATTTGTGAATAATGCAAGTAATTCATTGTGTTGATGGAAAAATTTTGAAGTTGTTCCACAATGGATCTTTTTACTGAGCTGTTGTGTGCGCAACGCTGATCGACTTCTCTTGCTGAATTATCCATAAAATATATTTGCAAAAATTTATAGTCTTCAACAGGCACTGGCAATAAGGAATCTGTTTGATGATATATTTGAATCCCTGAATCTGCAAGAATATAAATATGTATACAGGTAATTGTATAGCAAATTGTACCACCATGTGGCTCGCAAAATACTGCCACAATACTTTAGATCATTTCAAATTAAAACTACTTTTAACCTCGACATTAAACAGCCTTCCACGGCAGCTTTAGGTAGTAGGCTTTACCAAGAACATCTTACTCATGCCACTATAAAATACAACATGTTATAAAATGTTGCGGATTATAGTCTATTATTATGTATTTGACTAATTGTTTACAAAATAAACACATCACTGACTCAACATATTTTACACCAGCTACATGGTTGTAAAACTAAAAAAAATGTTTGCCATTATACTTACTTACTAAAAGTAGGCATAAAATTGTCTCGTATAATTTTTGTTGCCCCAAATGATGTCATTTGAAAGCAAAAAATGCTGGATATGAGTCAAAAAATGAACCAATGAATGTAGTGGCTCTGGTGGCGGTACCAATGGCGTCAATTTGACTTGGCCGCTGGCGCAACACAATCCAGGGGCTTCATTTTTGAATTTCAATCCCAATGTGGACACACAATGTTCATTAGTCCAAAAGCAACAATTTGCTCTGAACTGTAATCAATTGCCACATTATAACTGAATGCAGCTTTGTGCGGCCCAAGCTTGTACGTCTGCTTGCATTGTTAAAAACGAAATTCCAACTGAAAATATAAAGCTTTCATACATTTTCTGCATAACCATGTTTGTATACCAAATTGTAGTATTGTGTAGTGACCAAAAGTTACTAAAAATCAATATGAAGATGTGAACTTACCTTGATTAACAAACACTTATTAGCAAATAAACATCTTCTTAGTCTTTAAAACTCGAAAAAATATTAAGATAATCTCTCAGAAATATTGAAAAATATACATTTCATTTTGCATATTTAAAAAAATGCGCAATACGAATGTCAAATGTCAGTCACTCCAATAGACTATATTGAAAGAGCATCGTTTGTTCGAAAACGTGAATAGAAACTTTAATGTACACAAAATAAATTTCTGAACACTCGCGTAACTGTTGATAATTTGTCATTATTTCTGAACGCACGCATAAATATTTGAGGAATTTGTATTAATGCTTAATGCACTTTTCAACATTTTCAATAGATTTAAAAAAAATACAGACAATTGTTTATTCACCCTTTTCAAATAGTTTATGCATAAATGTCAATCATTATTTACAGAATTTGAATTTAGAAACAACAAATATTTGACATGTACAAATGAAAATTTATTGAATCTAGCTTTTTCCCGCGACTTCGTCCGCGTAGTGGTGTTAGTGGTCAAAATGCTGCTGAATTACTTGAGAATATGTTACTGTTAGCATTTTTAAAGATATGTATTCCATAGAAACCACGACCGCCGATTCATCATTTTATAATCATGATGAAAAGTAGCCAAGGTTATCTATATTATTATCCTTTAATTTCCTACATATTGCCTATCAATAAAAAAATACATTGTTTTGTTGTTATATTCCAAAAAAACATTCGTGCAAGCGTAACCTCAACACAAACAGGGTTACTTTCGCATTCATAACATTAGTATGGTAGTAGGGATATTGGCGATTTAAATAAGTATATGTGTATTTAAATAAGAATCGAACGCGAGTGAAGCCACAGGCCACGTATTAACGAAAATGGCGAATTTTCAAGCAAACATTAATCTCCTCTATCAAACATTCTACGCCTTCTACCCTTTTTATTAAAAAGTAGCCTATGTTCTTTCGCTCCTCATTAAGTGTCTAAATACAAAATTTCACTGTTACAGCTTTAAAAATGACGAATTTCCATATGACCATTCATTCCCTATTTTTACCCACTTTCCCCTATTTTTTTGTAATAAAAAGTAGCCTATGCTCTTTCGTTTATCTTTAAGTGTCTAAATACAAAGTTTCACTGTTACAGCTTTTAAAATGACGAATTTACATATGAACAGTCATTCCCTCTTTTTACCCATTCTTTCCTATTTTTTTTTTTGCAATAAAAAGTAGACCATGTTCTTTCGTTGCTCATTAAGTGTCTAAATACAAAATTTCACTGTTACAGCTTTAAAAATGACAAATTTCCATATGACCATTTATCCTCTATTTTTACCCATTCTCCGCTATTTTTTTGCAATAAAAAGTATCAAGTAAGGTCTATTCTATCTCAGTACTAAATTCCATCAAAATCGGTTCACTGGTTTAGGCTTGAAAGCGTAATTACAGACAGACAGAGTTACTCTCGCATTTATAATATTAGTAGGGATTCTGTGCTCCAAGTCTCCAACGCACACTTATTCAATAGCATTTGTTTTTTAGTATCCAATAGCATTTATCCAACAATGAACTTTATCCAATAGGAATAAAGCTCAAATTGACTCTACGTATTAGTTAGAAAACGTTTGTATGGGATAAAGAAAAGGGCAGTTTTTAGGGTTTTTCCGTCAATTATTTGATATTTTCTCGCCGTAAAAACCATCCTTGAACTTCGACGAATATTATAAAAAAAGAATTGGTCAAATTGGTCCAGGCGTTCTCGAGTTATGCGCTTACCAACACTTTTAGCCATTCATTTTTATATATAAGATTATAAATTCATTGAATTCCAATTTAACCTTATATTATTTTTAGACGGTATTAAGGTATTTCTATTAAAATATTATAATTTAAGTATTAATGTATTTCCTTTAAAATATATTCATTTATGCATTAAATCCTTGGATTAAAGAAAATTCTTGGGTTTTCATTAAAATTATTAGTCAAAACTAGTTAGCCTGATCCTTATGACAACTATTAATGCATTAATGTTTTAAATGGTTTCTAATAAAAACGGCTTATTTTAAGACATCAGTATCACAATTTATAGACGGGAGGAAATCCAACTTACCACCACACTCATATACTTAACTGATTACTTAACATAGTCCTTAGCAACTGTATTCGACACAAAATCATTACTAAGGATTAGTTTAAGTAATCATTAAATGTCTCAGAGTGCGGCAGTATGTCAATTAATCAGTCTTTATTAAATTATCAACATTATTATTTTGCAATACAATTGAAAATCGAATGCAGAAATTTTACTTTAATAAGTATAAGTTCTTTAAGGTTTATTGGCCTACTTCTTATATGGTGCATAATATTGAAGCGCTATACTATATCCCGTTACGGTGTGGGCAGAGATCTAAATGACGACACGATGTATTTTGTCTCTCAGTGAGATTAGAAAACTAATTTTGAATGTTTTTAATTAAATTGTAATATGCAAAAGGGAAGTCTTCAGTCTTAATTGTACCTACACCAAGCTTCATTTATTAATATTATGAAATCCATCAAAATATTTCTCTTTATTATCTGAATTTTTAAACGACTTCAAAAAAGAAGGAGGTTATTTGTTTGACCTGTATGTATGTTTGTGCGCGATTGTCTCACGATTGGCCAAACCGATTTTGATGCGGTTTTTAGAAAAGTGTTTGTTACACTTAGGAGCAGGTTAGTATATTAACCGACTTTAAAAAGAGGAGGTTGATGTCTTCAAACCGGTTGTTTACTGAAAACTATTATTTAATCTTCGTAATGAGTTATACCATAATAATATAATGGAAATGTTTAATTAATTAACAACAAATTAATGATACTTTTATCTCTTTCCTTTGAATCACTTTTGTTACCACCAGTACCTAGAACTACTCACGCATAAGGCTGTGTTTACATGTGCGCACAATGTTATCGTCCGATTTATCGGACACGTAGCATCCGATAGCCGATCTACAATACTCTCAGTATTTTTCTCTTGAACTTACAATGTCAGTGATAACGTATCGCCACAGTTCACTTGAGAAAAATATTGTTGAGATTCGTATCGCACCGCGGGAATATTTTTAACATGGTGCTTGTTAGAGCTGTGTGATGGATAGGAACGAAATGCCTGGTTTGATCCCTGACAGGTCCTTACAATATTATAGTGAGTTCTTTACATTAAGTAAACATGTGAGTAAATACGTATACATAACTATAATAGATTAGATTCTGCCAGCAGCTTCACTCGCGTGGGAAAAAAGCCTATGTGTTATTCTAGACGATAATCTACCCCTGTTGCGAATTTCATTCCGATTTCTTCAGCGGTTTTGACGTGGTTGTGTAATAAACATACAGACAAACACACAAGTGGTAGATTGGGAGTTCTTAGTTACAACTGTTAGTCCATGCTTACTACTGAGTTAAACACTATCTGAAATTTTGCCTAAAGCGTGTATGCATACCACTACGCCTCGCACAACAAACTCACACATAACAACTATACTTAGACCAAGATCAATCTGACATGTTTGTAAACAAATCATATGGCTTGAACTACGTCTAAATGATTCCACAGCATGCGGTTTCTCTATTTCTTTCTCTCTCTTTCTCTCTGAGTGACAGAAAAAGTGTGTGTATCTTACCTTTGTGGTTTGTTTACAAACATTTCACATCAATCTTGGCTTAAGTATAGTGAAAAGTGGGTGTTACGTTGTGTGTATCATCTGTCCCTACCTTAACTATTACGTCGCTTTTACCATCTCTCCTAATATTATTTAAAAACAGTTTAATTTTTTCCACACATGCCCATTTCCTCTCGGTACCACACTAACCCATATCACCGAACCGGATCAGGTTACACCGACGTAAACTTTACGACACGACGAACAGGAGTCGAGGTTTATGACCGTTGCGTCAGCAGAACGCAAGTGCAGCACTGCCCTTATTTAGCTACGCTTTTATACAGCGTGTTGACGGAATAGAATAGTACAAGGTGTTAGCAATCGATTGGCTATCCTCCAATTTCTTCACCTTTAATAAGCGGGGAAAGGTATTTTTCTTTTGAAGATTTTTTTCCAAAATAATTTTGTTTATGCCTCTCTCTGCAGCGCATTGGTTACGTTAGGTTTCATCGCCATCCATATTGTATTGTATTACGTAACTTTAATACACGGGAATACAACATAGTATTAGATAGCTTGTAATCAATGCATCTATCTATCAGCTTTGCAAATCATTCTTATTAAACATCAACATGACATAGCCGTTTTTAAGATTAGCACTTACATACATATTTATAAAGAGTTTCTTTTAACTTTTAATTTAAATACAACCAAACGACAAACCAATTCTAAAAATAACTTCATAATCATATTACGACTACCAGGTTTCGCTCGTCAAAGTGACAGTTGCTACCCGGCTCACCGGAAACTCTCCATACTATCCGATGTGCGCGTGCGCTTGCTAATCATATGCTTACCTAAACGGTCCTCCATTGAGCAAAGAGTATAGCCTGCATATAGCCAGGGAAAATGGTACCTACTGTGAAACAAAACGTGTTGGTATCCGTAGCTTATGAGTAAGTCTGTTGGTTGGGAGTAAAATATGTTGTATGTACCTTTTTTTGACGGGAGAATCCCTTCAATGGCGCCTAGCTTTTTGAGGATAAAATACTAGGGAGTGTGGGATTTTTACCGTACTAAAACCACCCCGATAACCTCTTACAGCACCTGTAAGGGGCACCGGGTCTTCTAATAGGCCTGCTCCGGAGCCCCCACGTTTACAGCACATCCTTGGAAGACGTGCGTCTCCCTTGTACCTCAGAACCTTGTACCTCGCTATGAAAGTTGCACGGCGGAACGTGACCACTGTGCTACCATGGACTGAATGTACCTGTAGGTAAATGAACCAAGGATGGAAGCCTTGTTGAGATGGCAGAATATAATGCATTTGTTACCACACTTGCTCGTCCTGTGGCTGCGCCGTAAGACCCGATTAACCACTTGACTGCCGGTATACAAGACACAATAGAAAATACATCATTGTGTCTCGCGTGAATCTGCCTTCAATGGGTTAAAGGACCACACATTTAGCATAGACCTGGTAATCTATTAAACCTGATAGGATTATAAACTGTATCTGTATAGTTTAAGAACCATTTTAGAAATAATGCTTGCACAGACGGGGTATGAGCTGTCTTGAGTGATAGGCTACTTTTTATCCCAAAGAATCGAGAGTGAAGCCGCTGCTTCGTGGAAGCTAGTAAATTAAACTATAGGTAAATACTTGCTTAACCAATAAATTCCGGATGAAAACATAATTAAATTTAATTACCGCACTTAACCGTCATGTAACCACAGTCCTTAAGCAGGCATTTAAAGATAAGCATATCTAACAACGATCTGACTTCGACAAGATATAGGAATATTGCAACTCTCTGCCGTAAAAGAGCAAAACAGAAATTACACGATTTTATTAGAATTTTCGATCTGATATGCCATTGGACGCAGATTTCTAATTAGCTCCGTGCTACATAGTAGCTGAACGGTGTATTACAATGTTCTTGTGTAAACACACATGTTTTACCCTTTTAATCGACGGTTTCTTTTATAAGGGCGGAAATCATCTAATGACTTCTCCCACCTTGGGCTAGGCGAGAGGGAGTGTCAGACTCTTACTGACTTAAAACCACCCCGTTTCTACTCCTCCTCTTTAACCTTTCCCCCATCAGATCGTCCGCACTCATTATTCTTATTATAAGTCTACCGTGGCTCCTAATTTTAACTTCTACACGTCATTCTGATGCACCAAGTCCAAATTTATTGAGAATTGTATTATTAGCGCACTATATTTTTACCCGACTGTGGGAAGGGTATTGTTTTTATATTATGGCGTCTATCGTCATAGGGTATCCTGTCTTCTCTTTAAATATGCAACGGACCTTTTTGAGGCAGTTAATGAAGATGCGTATAAAGTTGCATTCGTCACCACTCGAATTCTATTCACGGGACATTCTAGGAAGTTATTAGGGAAAATGCTAATTATTCGATGGTGATGACGTTTACACAAACTGATGACTGTTTATGAGGCGAAAGAGGTTTGTAAGAATCGTAGCAATTGGCGTTCCATTGCCTACCTCCATGGGAGACAGCGTGAGTTTATGTATGTATAATGATGTTTGTTGCTCGATACAGCCCTTGTAGTTCTTGTCTTGATGTCGATTTTACAAATGTTTATCGAAGTTTCATTGCATTTTTTATTGTAGCACAGCATCTAGATTGTGTCACTTACATGTCACAATAACACGATCTCCAAACCCATCCATCTGCAAAAACGATTGCACTAAAAAATTGTCAACTCCCGCCACATAGGTCATTAACCCATAAACGCCATATTGCAAAAAATGTCAACCGTTGTTGTTCCGATTCACGAGTGCGTTGAAAAGCTATGTTATTTAGCAATACACAATATTGTACAGTTACACCGTTTTATTGTAAGTACTAAAACGTATTTGCATTTAATCTTCTTGTTATTTCCTTATAAAATTTTCAGTAAACATATCGTATTAGGAGGCAATTTAGCCTACTCGAGAGATTTTAGAACGTAATTGTCTTTCGTAGGAGTAATAGAAGTATGATACTGTTTGCATGACACATAACATCATGCTAGTCAATCCTTGAAAGTTTAGGTAGAAAGGTATTTACAGTAAAGTCATGTTTCAATAAAAAAAATGTTTTAGAGAAAATATTAATATTATGTTGATTGTGAAATATGGATAATTTTTTTGACTTTGTGAAAATGTGTGCTAAATGGAAGGAAGGACTTACTGGAGAGACATTTAATGATTACTTAGACTATTCTTTAGTAACGATTTTGTTCCAAAAAAACAATTAGTAAGGGCTGGGTAAAATAACCATTAAATGACTTTGAATACCTACGCCAGTTAATAAGATGAGTAATTTTCCAAATCAGTTGATTCAAATTAGATAATGCATGGACTTGACTAAACTTTGACAAATTCAATTTAAATAATAATTTCAATATCAATTTATTACATTATAATATTTTTCTATTCACTCGAATAAACTGGTAATGCTATTTGGATCATACTGGTAAACGACCCATCTGCCTTTTATAGATCTATATTACACATATTTTATAAGCAACATAAGGAACGATTCTATGCGTAAAAGGGATTTTACGGTAAATAAGTAATAGTTTAGTAATAAAATGATCATAACATTCGTTCCCAACTTCGATCAGATTGGTTCGGTGTCGAAACTTAGCTCACAGCCATGCTAATACTGTACAGTCAACAAAACATTCACGTAGAAGAAATAACAATAGCCTGAAATGGTCTTGTAGAAAAACAAAAAAAAATACACAAGTCAGTCGTTATGTAAAAAACAATAATGAACACCGGGTGTTCATAAGTTATATTGCAACAATAGCCTTTTATGCACACTCTAGGAGTGATACGCTTCATCTGGCCACGTCTAAACAATGGTTATCCAGTTCGGCGGCATAGCTGAAGTTGGAGCTGATGTCGTGGGTGCTTACTCTTGAGACCAATCTCAATGTCAATGCAATTTCAATCTCAATAATTGACTAACATAATAGTTGACTAACATTAAAAAGAAGCTATACAACCCAAATCTTAGTTGTTGAAATAGTATTTGGAGTAAGGAATATAAAGCCAAACAATACCATTTAGTTCATTCAATATCCCGCAATACGGATGCAATGGACGCTAGTGTTATTTTACTCAAGTACGAAATTTCACAATATCAATGTCGCTCATAGTGGACAGAAAGTAGATATATAATGGTGATAACCAATAATTATTCATGCTTTTCCATCCAACTTCCAATCCATTTCGTTGTCAAATTTTTAGGAGAACAAGAACCAAACATCGATGTGGACTGTACAATCATTACTTAAGACTGTAAGACGGAAATCTAGCAAACAGTACATGTTGCAAAAGTTACTGGAACAGGATTTATAAATTATATATTGTCCAAACATACAATTTATGGCAATAAAGGAAATTATGGCTTTATTCAAGGAGTTTGTGGAATTGACTGATTGCTTAAGTAAGGACTTTAAGGACATGTAAGAAATGGGTATTAATGTCTAGTAAATGGTCTCCGGTTGCTAGCGTTGCTAGTTAAGATCCTAAAGTTTTGGATAAAATTAGGCCCTAGTTAAAAATCGCCGCCGTTCCGTTCTTTTATGGCAGGTTAAATAATAAAAACATATTAAAATTTTCTTCATTCACATCGCCTCTCAAAGATATTTCTGATTTTCAAATTAAGTTGTAAAACACATTACCATTTTTTTATAATTGATCTTAATCTTTTGATCTATTCTATAATATAGGTATTTAAAAAACTTTAATTGAAAATTCATTTTAACTTACCACTAATTACAATAAAGTTCTAAATTCACTAAAATATTAATCTTATATAAAAGCTATTATAGCCTGAAGGGGTATGAAACTATAACCTAGCCTACCTCCTGTTAAGCTCTGACATTCTCTCGAGGCGATGTTCTAACTAGATTCATGATTTTAATCATTGTTCTCTACAATTATTTCATATTATTTTCTGTACAATAACGCATAATATTATATTATATAGGAATGAATATAGTACATAGTTAGGAAGGTAATTTCTAGCATCTTTGTTTCTTCCAATGAATAAATGAAAATCATGTATATTTAGAAATTAGTAATTTTACTTTATTTTTAACGAATTTAAAAGTAAATTAAATAGGTGCTAGATAAATACAAGTTACAAGCCTTTTGGTGGTTGGGAATATAAGGATTGTTGGGGAATCGGAGATCAAGAAGAATCAGCATTCTTAAAGTGTTGTTTCACGTTGTTTTTCTGTTTGGCCGTGATATCACTCCGGTCGAGGCTGTACATTCGTCCCTAAGCATAGCTCTCCCAAACTTTAATATTTGGTACTACTGATTTTATCGAAGATATTAAAAATGTAACTATTATAAGAATTTATCTTAAAACATCAGGCTTTGTAGTGGCATTTACATAAAACTATCTAACTACCAATTATAACTGTAACCAATCATAAATGTGACATATGATAACATGATTAACTTTAATTGAGGAAATTAACTAATCACACTCAATAGTGTTGCAATAAAAAACGTAATTAATTTGATAACTCCATCTTTGATTTAATTACCTACATTGGAGATTTTAATCAATCTGTCGGCGTGATTTTGTTGCTATAATTCTTGGAGCTTTCGCAAATTATTACGTTTAATAATTATGATGTAAGAACACGCAATCTTTGAATATTATTTAATAGTTAATAGAGTAATTTTCAATATAAAATCACCTATTTAATCATAGTTTAATTTAACTTTTTAATATGTACTTAGGCCCCAAACTAGGATTTTCTCCTGTATCGTGTACGCGTTTAGAAATATAGGGGTTTTTTTGAGGGTGGAAAATCATCTCATCACTTCTCCCACCTTGGGCGAGGCAGGAGGGAGTCTTACTGACTAAAAACCATCCCGTTCCTACTCTTGATTTTCGACACGGAGCACCGGTATACCCGCTAGGTAGTCCGCAGCTCGAGGGGTACAAGTTCACATACACATGACACCCAGACCCGAAACAACAATTTGTGGATCACACAAAGGGTTGATCCGTGCGAGAATCGGCCCCACTACACATTGCGCGGCAGCCTGTTGCTCAGCCACCGCGCAGTCAATAGACATCTTAATAAAAAAATATACCTAGAACATTCCAGGTCCAATATCTAGCACAAAGTCACAGTTCTAAA
The DNA here is from genome assembly GCF_023101765.2 of Spodoptera frugiperda. Lineage (NCBI taxonomy): Eukaryota > Metazoa > Arthropoda > Insecta > Lepidoptera > Noctuidae > Spodoptera > Spodoptera frugiperda. The sequence continues at coordinate 12,315,477 of NC_064218.1, forward strand.
TCCGACCCATGGCTTTAGACCTGGCTGTCTATGTGCAATGACCCCATAGTGTTAATTACTCTGAACGGAACATCACCAACTTAACCATACACTCGCACACACCTTAACACCTTGTTTTAAAGTCTATTTTTGCCTAACTAGAAGGTTTATAAGTTGGTTTTAAAGGAATAAGGTCAGTGGATGCAGTATGCTAATTTAATAAAAACGTTGTTCTATGTATGTATGTTTGTTTGTACGTATGTTCTCTGTAAGGGCTTTGTGCAGCCCAAAAGTTATGCGGTCTAATTATTTAATGGTGTTTATAAAATTGTGTGTATATCGGTATGAATTTGTATTATGTAAGTAAAAGATTTATGTTGACTTTTAAAGTACAATAGATGTTATTTTTTAAAGAGTTTATACTTGCCTACAGCTGTAAATGAAAGTTATTTTTTTAGCTATAAGTCAGTAAACGAGCAAACGGATCACCTGAAAGTAAGCAATCGCCATCGCCCACGAACGCCCAAAACACTTTAGGCTTTACATTTGTGTTGCCGGTCTTTTGGGGGTTAGGTATTTGAGGGTGGTTGGGGAATCGGGAATTGGGGTGGAGGGTAATTGGGCCTCCGGTAACCTCAATCACATAACGACACATAACGCAAGCGTTGTTTCACGTCGGTTTTCTATGACTCTGTATCACTCCGGTCAAGCCGGCCCATTCGTGGCGAAGCATAGCTCTCACACACAGGTGCTAATCACACTTGTCTTTGACTGCCTAGTCAAAAGAAAGATGTATAAGCATACTTTTGCATTTACTATAATATTAGGATTTACTATGAATTCACTAAATGTAGTCGATCAATAAATTAGTCTAATCTCCTTACAAATCTTCATAGTTTTACCATAGTGTTTATGCCAATACTGTAGTATATATAGCTGTCAGTTTTAGCGTGATGCTAATTAGCCTTTAATTTTTATTGAGCTATCAAAGTGTAAAAACAATCGACGTATTGATTACTGTCTAATGATTGCAAGAACGTTTCATTAGCACGATAATCTTAATATTAATTGCTATGCTAAACGCTATAAATCATCTCTTCAGTGTTTACTTTTATAATAACTGTTATGAGATTTACTAAATTAACTTTAAGTAACTATAATAATAAAAATAGACTGCGCGACAACACGCGACAACATTCATCATTGAAGGGTCCTTGTGTAACTCGAAACTAGTAGAGTAAATGTATTTTTTAGTTAATTTAGTGTATACTTTATTCTATTTTCTAACTAACAAAAATTAGTTATAGTAAATAAATAACAAACTACAGATCAGTATAATACATACAAAACTAACATTTTAAAATTGATCAAAATAAAATGGGTACCTCCTGTCAAATTTGAAAACTTAGTGCCAACCTCAAAAAGTAATTGAAAACTAGCTTGATGCGTACGATTTAAGTGGAGAATCACCCCAAGGATTTAGAAAGTCACGCTATATCTCAGATATCTAAAGAAGACAGATTTATCAAACCACGCTTCAAACGAGAATGTCTCTAATACTCGCTATACATCATAATAAAAGATTTATGACAGTAGCAATTGGCTAGACCAACTCAAAGAGCCTCCACTAATGATATAACAAGTCCCTCTAGCTAAACCATTCAAATGATAACTGGACAAATAAAACGGGAAACGAACCCGATACCCACCCATTCAAAGCAATAAATAATTATGTCAGTTTTTCATACTGGCAACCCTTTCAGATTACAACTTATCTACTAATTATTTATTTTAAAATTAGAATGAGTCGTAAAAAATGTTAATATGTATTTTTATATCCACATAAAATACTTACATTATTGCATTTTAAACCTAAAACCATTCACATATAAATTGAACTCAGCTTGCTACCTACTTTTACAACATTGCTAAGAGTATGTTTTTTCCTAAACTTAGATACCTAACATAATTTTCTAATAACCTTATTTATAACGAAATCTCCAATAAAATCGCAGACAAATATAATAACTAAAGTATTTTATGAGATAATGTCAATGTATGGCTGACTGATAAAGCTAAGTACTGCAGTACTGTCACATTATATGCCCATTTGAATTTGATACCTGATACTGGCAGGACGTGGTGCCACTTTCACTTGTACGTATTGATATGGGCTTAGGGTCTAGACGATATTTGCATTTGAGATTTGATATGCTATAAATAGCGTGGAAACATTGTTAGAATTAGTTGGTGCAGTGGCTAGGCAACTGGCTGCCGTACAACATGTAGCGGGTGGGATTCACGCACGGAACAACTATTTAATTTTGTGTGATCCACAAATTGTTGTTTCGGATCTGGGTGTCATGTGCATGTGAAATTGTTTATTTATAAACATACCCACGGTACAGGAGTAAATCATAATGTGCAGAAACGATTTAAAAAATTTCATGAGAGTTTCTCTTCAATTGAATTAGATATTTAAATATAATTGTATTATAACTTTCGTGAGACATACTAAATTAATGATTATGTTATCGGCTAATATATGAATACGAGCTTGAAACTAGTCAAGCTCCTTGTCAAATAATTACGTGAGTAAACCAATAACATAATAATTAATTTAGATATTTATACTTTCGACTGCTTCAATAACTATTTACCTTATTAGTAAACCTTTGGTCCCATCATAACCCTAAAGGCCTGAACTCTATCCAATTCATCCCAGCCTAACCTTATAACTGTCACTGATAAACTATCGTGTGCCTTACGATAACCGCACTCCAACCGGCCTAGAGGTCGTAGCATTATCTACTGCACTAGATAACCATCAATTTCCTAATAGACTAATACACGGGAAGATTTTGTGAACGTTTTGTTGGCAGTTAGGTTAAAAACGCGGCGGTTTTGTTCTTAGTAAAAAGCTTGAAATTAAGTATGTCGATTATTATATCAAAAACACTAGCTTCGCCTGCGTTCCTGTGGGATAAATGCTTATGTGTTATTCCAAACTATAATCTATCTCTGTTCCAAATTTCATTCCGATGCCTTCAGCCATTTTGACGTGATTGAGTAACAAACATACACACAAACATTCGCATTTAAAATTATAGTAGCATTGGATTAATGCAATAATATTAGGTTCACTATAACTATTGCACACAACCCCGAAGATGGTCAAACCTTAAGCTTACTTATCAAAAATGCATAGGTAGCTATTGACTTAAGAATCGGGCCCCATGTTCGACTACGGTTGCCATCATCTCAACTAATGAGGCAATCAAGCAATTAAGTAAAAATATTTGATTATGTTAATGGTAATTTACTTACTAAAACCTGTACAGTATACAACTCGTAAACATGTTTTTCATGACGAAAACATCGTGATCGAATCAACCTGATTCTAATAGACATCTTCCGATATTTTATTGGACCAAAAGAATTTGGATCAATTTGTTTTATTTGATTATTTTATTTCCACCCAATTTTCAAAAACACGTTAAATAAAAATCTTCGCCTAAAACTGTGTCAAAATTAAATGGATGATTAGGAAATCAATATGGCCGCATAAATCTAAATAACTTCTTTCTTTTACAACGTTAAATCAATTTAACTCCAAAAATGGCGCCCATTTAATGAAATGTCTTAACCAAATTATGTTATTTCACGATTTAAGAACACTAAAAGAAGATATGTTTGTCAGTTTCGTGATAAACTTTCACCTACATCTGAAGATTTTATCTCCAATCATTGATTTACATAGAAAACGCGATGGCGCCTTCAACGACTCTTGTTTCCAACCAAAAATAGTAAAACAACTTGCTTATACAATTTTATGGTGTTTACCTGTTATCAATATTGTTTATGGTTACGTTTATTTATTTATCTGTCATTCACGGAACGGTATATTCAAAAAAGAATATGCGCTCTTTCTCTCTGACCCAATTTCATAAATAAAGCTCTATGAATGCAATGGTCACACTATAAATATGTCAATTTTATATTTAAGATAGATATTATATTGAATATGTATGTTAGAATTTATTTAACACATTGTGCGTTTCTGTTATAATACAAATTGAAATGTATTCCGTTAGGAATTTCTTTTATTATGCTCTGTAGTTCATTAATATATTGGATCTCACGGTCGATGCAAAGGGCGTGGTCCGTTTGATATTTATGTGATCTGATATTCTGATTTAGATTAAATTTTATTTACTTTTGCGGTACTTTCCTGTAGGTACCAGTATCCTTAGTATGAGTTTACTAAACTTTTACACACTTTTTTTATTTGGTTGGTTTGTTCCGAGCCCGCTCAGTCGGCAAACTTGTACTAAAGGTACTGGTAGAAGGTTTTTGCTTTTTTTTTGTATAGTTTGTGTGTTGTATAGTTAACATTTTTGCAAGAGTATTTTTTAAACGAAATAACGATAACGATTAATTAACGATTCAAACTAGATAAAGATATTTATATTATGTATCTTTTGACATCTTTAAATGAAACACCTATATGTATAGTACAGGATGGTTACATGATTGTACAAATATACTGGGCACCATTCCAATTTTCGCATAATATCTTACAGTTCTCTTTTATTATATTTTTCTGTGTGAGCGGTACCTGACAAGTTACATTCCCGTATGTTTACACCGCGACGTCAATTGCCCAGTCAAATACAATTGCAGTTACAATTGCAACGCCCTAGTTTAGCATTACCTATTTGCATTCTACGGGATTATAGCTCTAGATGGATCAAAATTTATACCTAGATTTAGATATGGCAAGAGGTAAGGTAGAATAACTGAATTGCCTGTTTGTAGTAGATAAACTGAAGTGAAGTGATGCTCATTTGAGCAGACAGGTCAGGTAAGTACTTAAGCAATCGCTGCAGCCCATGGACACCTGAAACACCAGAGGCGTTACAAAAGGGTTGTTGGGGAATCGGGGATTGGGAAGAAAGTAATAGGCCCTCCGGTAACCTCACTCATATAACGAAACACAACACAAGCGTTGTTTCACGTCGGTTTTCTGTAAGGCCGTAGTATCTACGATTGAGCTGGCTCATTCGTGCCGAAGCATGGCTCTTAATATGATAGCCACGAAACACAGTCACGTAAAGTTCATGCTAGAATTAATAAAAAAACTGAATAATACTTTATCCAACCAGAGAATCCCACAACACAATTATACCAACAACAAAAATAATTACAACGCTTTTCTTATTTTCCCACGACCAAAACCTTAACTTTCAAGTTTCAATAACCGATGACGCAATCAACAATCATAAACACATTCAAAAACCTTTTGAGAATCATCATAATGGCACTGACGGTAGAGAAGTCAACTTTAAGAAGTCATCAATGACCTGTCCCCATACCATTACGGACCCTTGACACAAAATGCATAAAAATACTTTAAATAATCTACTTCTATGTAAATCTCTAAGTGAAACCTCCACATTAAATTAATATGACGACAAAATCAATTAGACATATACATTTATATGACAATTAACATAATTTATACTAAATTTTCCGACTTTTCAACTTCCCACTTTAATATGTTACGAAGATTGATTAAGTTGTATGTACAGGTTGTTTAAAAAATAACGAGTTCGACATTAAATTGAAGGTAGACATTTGAGTAATGTAATAATTTAAAGAGGACACGTAAACCATCCATATTTTTCTAAGAGTTAAAAAGAACAAAGTAAGACATTGATACTACGCTAATCAACTCTCTGTTCTTTAAATAAAAGAAATAATTAGTTTAAACAGTGTTCATCTTCTATGATTTAACATAACTAAAGAATTGATCTTTCAGTTTCTTTCTGTTATTTTCGCATTTTTTATTGAGACGAGTTAATACAAGATTGCATATTTTACCGAGTTATCACAGGTCTAACTTATTCTCAGTGTTACCTAATTGCGATATACTTATCTAAGATTATTTTTATAACACCTCAAAGCCTTTCAATTTTCCAAACAGCCTGTACATCGTTATCTCTATAACACTTAACTTAATCCGGTGTCCACTACCATTTGTCGTTAAGTTTAAAATTAAACACTTTATAAGCGAGATTATTTAATTTCTCGTAAAATGTACTATCAGGTGTATCAGACGCATAAAATTTATCTTCATATCTGTTAAGCTCATGAATGGAGATGCTACTGTAGCCAGCATTCACTTTTCTGAGAAAATTGTTGAATTAACCAGTTTTTGTAATGATATTTATCAATGTATAATGAGATGGTAGGTTCAATTAATGAGTTTGTAGATGCATCGGATACTAAGATGTTTTTGTTTATAAAGATGTGGTATTCTATTTACTCATTAGCGCGGTTTCATTCGTTCTGCTCGGCACTTTTTTCGGATTTTCAAGAAGACCGACATGTTATTGATAACTTTAAGTCATTCGTATCAGAATGCCCAAACACTGTACATCTTTCACATACACCTAAAAAATTAAGCGTTAATCAATAGGAAAATAATTCAAACGACTACAACGACAATAATAATTATCCAATGTCCACTTCCCTCTCACACAAATAACTTAAGACTTACAATACAAGCTACAAGCTACTGACATTTACATAGTCCAGTCTAGTATAACAAGCGAGTCCTAGAATTAAATTTAGCTATTATGTCGACAATTAGAATGATTTACGGTGGCTGTCAATAGAAAGGAGTGACACCAGTTATCTTGTTATCAGGACTTATTCCGACGTACTTCGTGCTCTAGTTATTTATTTAGATCAATTTAGAATGTACTGGCGTCTAACTAAATGGTCTTGGGACATGGTACATGATGAATTTGTAGGGTTTTGTGTCAGGTGTTGCTGTAAAAATACCTGTCAAGCAACAAGTCTTTTCGTACGGTTTAGCTTTCAAGCGCGTTCTATCACGACACTCAGAACTGAATGTTTTGGTCAGTACTTACCTTTTTTGAGGGGTGAAATCATCCAATTTCTTCTCCCTCCTTGGGTGAGGCGAGAAGGAGTGTCCGACTCTTACTGACTAAAACCATCCCGTTTCTTCACCTGCTTTGAGCCGGAGCCCCGCTAACCTTTTACGTTGTCCGCAGCTCCGGATGGTCAGTACTTACCTACCTATTAAACTTGTATTGAAATATTATATTTTTTGCGCTGTACAGTATTGTCAAGTTGATGATAACTAGGGCTAAATTCAAACCACAATATTGTTTGTAGCATGTTGTTTTCTCGGTTCAAATCATTTCCACACAAAATAAATGTGTTTACCTACTCCTATTATTAATTTTACTTCACAGGAACACTAGAATAATTTACTACAATCAGAACTTACAGTTATAATTAGCAACCCTACGTTTTATAGTACGTCGATGTATTTAATTACTTAATTAATTATTCTTCCTCTATTCAGGACTGGCCAACAGCCAATGTCCGCGTTTCCAACAAACATATAACACAATAAATGCGAATTTAAATATTACAACTTTTATTGCAGTCTGTTTTATTATTTTACTGCATTGCGCCCCCAGAGGCACATAAAAATGGGTCCTCATGCCTTGTATTTAGTGGCTATTGTAATAAATAGTATTGTAGTGATGCATGAGTAGAAGACATTTTTTATCAACCTGATCTTCCTGATGGTGTCATAGAAGGTGATAAGGACCACGGATTGTCGTAGTGATGTCATGGTCGTGGTATAAGACACCCGCTCGTCATACATGTTCGAAACCTACCAACGGCGCGTGTTCCAAGTTATATGTACTTTCTAAGATTATTTAGACACCACTGACAAACGGTGAAGGAAAACACGTGAGGGAAACCGAGGCTTATAATTTCTAATTAAACATGGAGATTATGGCAAATCCTCTTATGTAGAGGAGGTACATAGTCCAACAGACCATTCTCACGGACCCTTGATGTTAATTTAGACTTAACTGAAAATCCATACTATTAGCACACTTCTGCCTACTCTACCGAGAATAAAATGTAAAATGATATTAAAACATAAACCATTTTATTACTATAACTTTCTGCTTTCTTTGACTGTATTTGGTTACAACCCATTTTCAACTTTAACAGGTAGTAAAAGCAGTTTAAAATCTATTGTTGATAACACCCACGTAGGTTTGAAATATTTTAATCTAACTATCAATGCAGTCTACAGATATAATTTGTGATGTATTTTGATTTCTATTGTCAGCAATGGGGACGATGAGCTTGTGTACACTGCAAGAGTTATGCTTTAGCGATAAAAAGTAGCATGAGTTTTATATGTTCTAGAAAAAAGAGATAATTAATATTCAAAAAGTCAGTTTTTCTTTTAAATTCCATAACAGTTTAAATGAGTTTGACGTTCAAGGTCTCGAAAGAATTGGAACATTCAATTTTTGTAGTTGCATATTTGATATTCCAGTGCGTACTTCTTTACTGTAATTTCACCACCTACCAATCAAAGATAAAAGACAATAACTTACCTTAACATTAATAATCTATACACAATACACATACCTTTTAACCACAAAACAAAGTATTTGCTGTAAAGACTAAGCTGCGGCTTCAGATCAGGTCAATTGAAAACCGCACCCACCTTGAACAAGATTCCTTGCTTTGTGGTATTATTTACTAAGTATATTATAGTAAGATATACATATATGATAACTTGAGTTTCAGTATAAAGAATTAAACCTACTAAGTTCAGGAAAGCACATATGAAATGTTTTGTACTGCTTAAAACTTTTAACTAATCAAAATCTCAATGTTAATCTTATTTGTTACGAAAGTTTGTGTGTTTATTGTATGTTACTCAAAACAGAAAGTCAACGGCAGAAAGGATCGGAATGAACTTGGAAGCCGCTGGCAGGGGTTAATTTTGAAAAGAAAATATCTTAAAGCTACTTAAAGCTGTTTCAAGCATGGCATTTGGCAAAGTAAGTAATTACTGCATTTTTATTCTCACTGTATTAATAACACACCTGTTCTATTAATTTAAAAACTCCCAGCTTCACTCAACTTGAAGATAATCTTACCTATCTCTATTTTTCACGTTAATCAAGAATTAGTCGCACTGAGTTCTTATCATACAAGATGTTACTGTCATGAACTGGTTGGTTCAGGCGATTATAGGCATTAATGCATAGGTAATTATGACGACTTTACTCCAGGTGTTATTGAACAACATATTTACTTTAGGATACTGGTTTCCTTGAGTATAGACATACAGGCTGGTGAAGTGGAAAGTTGTCTTGTGTGGATAATGTTTATCCTGTGTGTAGATGAGTTCTACAGATGAAAGGTTAAGATAATAACTTTAATAAGTGTTTGATTACTAAGGGGTTGTTGACCTCCTGTCAAAAAAACTTCTTAGGCAAAGAGTAAGGAAAATAGCTTTAATAAATGTGTGAAAAACGTAAGCAGCCATATCTATGTGTTGTTAAGAAACAACACATAGGTATGGACAACTGTTAAGAAACAACACATTGTCAAACAATGAAATTTTAAGGTAGGTAGGACTCTTTCTTGAAAATTTTTAACTACATAACAATTAAGTCGTAGAAAACGTCTAAAGCATTACATTATTTTTCAAGTTCTATTATCTTCGGTTTTATTTATTATCTCATTCATCTTAATTAATTCACCAGAATACTTTTTTATTAATTGAAAAAAAATATTTACTATCAAAGAAAAAAAACATCAATGCCATACCAAAGCTACATATCGCTAGCACTGGACGCTCCACAAACCACGCATCACCTACGCTATGCTTTCTCCTCCAAATTAGTTGACCACTGACCACTGACCAGTGTCTTACACTCATTCACAACTGTAATTACCTGGCTTTGTCTGCAACTGACAATTACGACTTGTTTATGTTTCTCTGGTATGTTTGTTTGAAGCCCTCCTACCGTTAGTGATGTTGATGATAGACAGACACTTGTATTTATTTTTTGAATGTTATGTTTGATTTTTCTAAAGTGCCTTATTTGTTTAATTGATTTAGGTAAGGGGTTTTGACTTTGATGATAGTTTATTGTTGGATGAAGATTTTTAATGGATTTCTTCTTCTTCGAATGTTTTGATTGGTTCAATGCTTATTGTCAATATGATTTTAAACTGTTAATCAGTTTGGTTTTTTTTTTGAGATTATTTTGTCTTGCGAGTAGTTATGAATAGCTTTAGCTTCTTCGTTGCAATTAGTGTGCATTTTTATTATAGGTAAAGTCTCTTATTGGCGTAGATCGTCTTCTTTTCAACTTACCTTTTTAAACAGATAAACTATGTAATTTCAATAAACTATTTGTCTAACAATGTACAGAAAAATTGCTAACGCTGCACATATAATTGTCCCCGAAGCCTGGTTTCGCTCAACACGGAAATCGAAAGTGGGACACAATGATTACTGTCTCCTATTACATCACAATCGATTTCTATTATAACTTTAATTAACGGGAACTTAGGCTTTTCTAATTCTCACGGTGATTAAACGTTATTGTATTATTACCCTTTATCTGATCCGTTCTTGGAGACTAACGAATGTTTTTAAACTTAAATTATTACAACGCCTCTACCGGTCACCCGTGGAACTATGCCATACAAAAAATTTGCGTCGTCGCTAGCAACTATCGACAAATAATAAGCCTGTACCTCTAGAGGTACAGGTAAAATAAAAATAATGAGTAAAAATACTACAGAAACAAAAACCTTTTGTCCTTATTTCATATAGTACCTATGTAATTAAATTATGATTGTAGTATAAGTCCATTAACCCTTATTCTGACGCACGTTGTAAACCCAACTCTTCAATTATTCACTCACTAAAACACTACCTACTTACTTACCCTCAAAGTCTATACTTAACAACGCTAATTACTAACACTTACCTATTTCAAAACACTAAACCAAAAAACTGATGAATATTTTAACAGCTTTACACAGCTTGAACTGAAACCCTGAAATATAAACAAAACAAAGCCTTTGAACTTACAATCATTAACTTTTATCGTATCTTTGACCTTCGTCCCTTATAGACACCCTTGAAGGCTTTCAAGGTCTCCCAAATCACGTGCCTTCATCCAAGGTCACGAAGCTTTCTTCAAGGGTAAAAGGAAGTAATTTGTAACATGCGATACTTTTACTCGGCTTTTCTCAAAATTCCATTAGCGGTGAGGTCGATCAGTTTTTTTTGTTTGTTGTTTAGATGGTAGTGTAAAAGATTTTCATGTATATTGGTATATTGTAGGTACTACTTTTTGTTTTACGAAAAATTTAAGGTTTTGCATTTCAATTTTCATTTTCCCTCTATACTTTGCAACGAGCGATTAGCTTCACCAAAGGAATGGCTGACATTATTATTAATATAGCTTTTACACTTATAAAACTGACTTCTTTAGCTTTAATCGAAAAAATCTTTGACCTTGACTTTTCCTGTTCTTGTTTTCAAAACATACTTGCCTAAGAAAAACTTTATTTTTAATATAGTTCTTAGAAAATTCTCATCGGAAAAGGCAAAGACGTTTTAGAGAAGAGTTATTCTAGAGAATAGAACTTACAGTACTCATTAAATATACATTAAATCATAGGTATCGCTAATCTCCGAGATTTCCGACTTAATTGACACACGGAAACCGTCAACTGATAACGAAAGTGTCATGGCGCCTTCTAATTAATTAGCTGAGACCAGTAGCCACGTAATGATTTAAGTGTATTGTGTAACTAAATCATTGGTTATTTATAGAATAGTGTTTTAGTATTGGTCGGACGAGACATGCCATCATCAGAGGATAGACAGTCAGCTAGCAACCTTTACTTACCATTAAACCTTTATTTAGGTTTAGACGTTCTTTTCTTATTTAAACTCCTGTCAGATCGATCTGGAGTTCGTTGGGAGACCTATATTCAACAATTTCTCTGGATTAACTGGATTATTATATTATGATGGGGATATTAAGGAGATCTATACTCTAGCATCCGACTGCCATGGGTTGTTTAATTTGAAGTTTAAGGACCTACAAATAAATACTTCTGTCTTCATTTCTTAGCATTAGTTAATAATCCGTAATTGTAGAAGATAGAACAAAAACCCTACAGATGACCACGTATCTATAAATCTTTCTAGAACTACTTACAAAGCCTTATAAATCTGACCAATTACAGGCGACACTACATACCACATTCATTTTGATGTACACCAATCGTTAAAACCTCCAACAGATTTCCAACTCTATCTTCTTTGTGATAAAATCGAATTTACTGTTGAAGATATTGGTTGAAACAGTGTAGGTTGATGTGCGGTTCTATCTTCCACCCATTATGTTGTCTAAGCCGATGACCCTTAATTGCAGAATGATGGCTAATCACTTTACTATTAGGAATGCATTTGGTATTAAGGTCTATAGTCCTTTGTGTGACATTAATGAACTTCTTGGCGCCATTTTTAAGTAGATAGGCACGTAGGTTATTTCATTTTAATGGTAGCAGCACTTTGACAGATTGTGTTTTGTTTCTTGATCTATGTCTGTAGGTTCGTCTAGTGAAGGACTATTTTGTCAGCATTTGAATGGATTTTTGATATCTAAAATGTTGGCTTTCTGAACTATGGACAATCATATTTTCAAAAGCAGATCGCAGAAGCTATCAATTTTCTTCGCAGATTTGAAATATGACATCGCTTTCCCTAATAAGATATTTTACAAATAACTCATTTTAATTTAAATACAAACTGTTTAATCTATATCATATCAGATTAACATAAATAATCTTTGAAAGTTCTCCCCATTAACAAAGTAATTAATTACCATAAAATCGAAATCGACTTTTCCATGTTTTAGTCGATTAATTAACTCGTTACTATTGGATAAACGGCACATCTCTATCGGATGTAGAGTGGGAACCGGTCAATAGAGAGTGCGCGAGATTGGTGCACCGGACTATCGATAAAGGTTACACAGTCTGGATTAGTACAGTTAGCTACAACAGTTGGAGGACTTGATCGAAATTAATCTATACTAATACTTACTAATATTATAAAGCTGAAGAGTTTGTTTGTTTGTTTGTTTGTTTGTTTGAACGCGCTAATCTCAGGAACTACTGGCCTGATTTGAATAATTATTTTTGTGTTGGATAGCGCATTTATCAAGGAAGGTTATAGGCTATAAATCATCACGCCACGATCAATAGGAACCGAGCAGAGCGGGTGAAACCGCGCGGAAGTAGCTAGTTTTATATAAAGTAGTTTATAGGTAGGTTTTGTGGTTTCTAACTCTGCTAGACTAGTCTCTAATTGTTAATTTGAAACATTACTATGAGTGAGCTCGATCGCATTTTCGCCCATCATTGGTCGAATGTGATATAGTTTCAAGATAACAGAATTTTTGGTATTTCAATAAACCTTGTGTAGGTGCTGCAAGAGCATCCAATCTTAAGATTATTACGACTTCCAGCTGAATATGACGATAATAATGAGTTGTGTAAACTTTTCTTTAATTCCTGTACACAAGTTTTATCCTCGAACTGTACATAAACTTGCATTTAGAAGACGATTGGTATTTGCATGTTTTATGCAAAATTGTTAGCAAGGAAATGTCACTGATATCGTATCGGGTAAAAAATGGCGATTGCTACTCGAGTTTTCTAAATAACTTTCTCAATGTAAATAGGTATCGAGTATTCCAATTAGTTGAGACATTCTTGCAATCTATTGAAATTGAGTTAGCTTGTAGATAGGTACTCTTATTCTAATGAACACTCAGAAAGTCTTCTAATGAATAATTAATACAATTTTGTCCTCGTTTAGGAGAATATTTACGTGGATTATTATTATTTAAATAATGCTTTTACGTCATATCAGCTATAAGACATATTACTACTGGAACTGGACATAATTATGTCTTCCCCAATAACTTCCAGATGGGCCAGTTAGAAGGGACCTGCATCCAGTAACTGCTTGCGTCCAAGTCAGGTCGTTTGTCCACCTTGTGAGTGGATGTCCTACGCTGCGCTTGGTACGCGGTCTTCACTCGAGAACCTTTCTGCCTCAGCTGCTGTCGGTTCTCCGCGTTTTTTTCCTACTGCCATTTCAGCTTGCTAATCCGCTTAATGCTTATTGCTTTTACATACCTTTCCAATGAAAATATAGCAATAACAGAGAGAAAGAAAAAGTACGGTATCCCATCCAATATTTTGGAAATAATAAAATTAATTCTCATAACTAACAAATAGCTAGAAAAATGTCCTACAGTTGATTGTCAAACTAGGTACCCTAGACAAAAATCTAGATCTCGAACATAAATTAGTGATGTATTGATACTTGCCCATCTATGGTCTAAACGGGACACCGACCCAATATGGCGGCCGTACATTGAGGTCACACATGACAGTATCGAGTTAAAATATTACCTTTACAATGCGTACGCGCATTCGATGACAGATTGATGGAGCCTGTCAAAATATTGTGGATCTTTGTAAATTGCTGAGTATTTTTGTACATATTTAAAAAAGCTACACATCCATAGCACGCATCTTTCCGTATAAATATAATAGCTTAGCTGAGTCTATTTGCACTAATGTCTATCTATGTGCACCAATGAAAATAATTGGTGGAAATCAAACGAATCCACAGCAACCTAGTATATCCCACATTTCTGGTGGAAAAGCCCCCTTAAAATAATAACTCCTATTCATCCAATTACATAATTGTCAACCTTATTCCTATGTTACTAAGTGACATAAAAAATCTTTTAACAAAGTTGAGGATATCTTGATGTGCCACTGTCCACACCACAAGTACAATCAGCAAAATGTTTTGTATGCAGGTCGACGCAAAACGTTTATAAATGTGATACGCAATAACTCATTGATATTGGTACCTATGTAATAATTATTTAATACTCATTATTCATCGCTCGCGTCGACACGTGCTAAATACTTCATTAGCCTTTCTAAAGTAACTGTGTATGTTGTAAAATTGTTGTCTGACATCGCTGCTCTCCCTATAAACACTCGCTTAAATCTATATATTAATACGTGATGCAAAAACTTAGGATCCTTAGGATTTTACGAAAATTGCGGAGACGCATCAGCTTAAAATTTGGCACACTTATAGTTTATGAGTAGGAGAAGTGCGGAACGCTAATATTTTGCAATAAAAATGCTTATAAAGTACATTAAATCAATAAATAAAACATTGCACACACTACCGTGGATCGTATCAGACAAAACGTCTAAATTTAACCGACATTGCGATGTCATTTTCACATCTCATATGAATAGAGACCACTGGGCGACCACTATATTGAAACTAACACAAACAAATAATAGTAAATCATAATAACAGGGCTCATTAACTACAATTTTATTTGTCGAGTGTACCTCATGTTCTAATTACGATTGTAATTAAATACAATAATTACAATATCGGATTGCAGTCGGTTTCACACCTGTGTTGGTAATCAAAAGACCGCAACTAGATCAATTGTAAGGGATATTTATCTTGTATTCATGATTCATTCTAATGAATTTGTATATTGATTAGAGTATGAACTCTTTACCTTATTAAATGCATAACTGAAAAACGGTCATATAACTATTTTAGAACTTGCGAAATGTTATAGATAATAATTTATAAAGATGGACATACTGTACTAAAACGAATATATAAAATCCAAAAGTCGCGTATCAACTGTGTCTATAATTGTATGAAAATTGTACCTATCTACATCCCTCTAACCGACATTTTTACTGTTAAGCTTTTTGCATCTGCGCAAGGTGCTCATGATGAAGAGTCCTTCTGTGACTCGAAACTAGTAGAGCTTTTCTCCATTAACGTATGTGTGTGAACCGTAATTTTTATTTAATTTAGTATATAAAAAACATATCAGAATATCATCTTTTAAAGCTGATCTTTCAAACACAGCTCTCCCATTGAAGAGGGTCGGCCGGTCAAAACAACGTTAGGTACCTACTACGTCATACCAGACAGACTAGTAGACAATTAATCCATAAAACACGCAATATCTGAGCCTAGACACTGAGACAGTAAATAATGATGATTTTAATTGCCCTGTCTAACTCTTACAATGAACTTCATACATTGTTGTCCACACAACTGCACATCAAATTACACTATACTATCAACGTTCCTCAATGGATTTTAGACCTTATTCATTTTGGTGATTGAGTTGACAATTCTATAAATAATGAAGTGGAACTTTCCTAACTTTTACAACTTGTATGGAGTCTCTTTGCCTTTGTTTTAGACTTCCTTATAGTATAAGAAATTATTGTCGTGTAATAATATACCTACATGTTACACACAATGGGTGTTTGTTTGTATTTTTGTGTGTTAATTATGGTTTTTAAAAATTGCTGAACTGGTTAATTTTTATTTGTGATTATCGTTTAAACGCGTGTCCGCCGGCAATGAGCTTTTAACCCTTTTGAGAATGCGGGCCATTGTTCCATGGGCCACGCCAATAGCAATAACCACCAATCAGGCAATGTGTTGTGCCTCCTATCCTTAAAAAATATCTAGAGCTACAAACTACCTAGCGGGTTTAACAGGGCTTCAGCTTGAAAAGCAAGAGTAAGAACAGGGTGGTTTTTAATCAATTAGATTCTAATATTCCCTCTCGCCTCGCCCAAAGCGGGAGATGTCACTGGACGATACAAACAGCGTAAAAGAAACAATTTGCCGATGTTTAATCGAAAGCTTCTGCCTGTGATGTACAATTTGTATAGTTTTTTGTATCTTAGTTGCAAAAAAGAATCTAAATAACAACTTTACAATTGTCGTTGACAGTACCATTTTACGCACAATATAAAACTGAACAACCGCCATTAAGTACAAAACACTTAATACCCGACAAAGACTGCAAATAAAACAACTGAATTCGATTTCTAGTCGGCACTATTGAAGTAGGTACACGTGAAGCTATACAAAACCAATTTATCATGGTCTCGCTTTGTATGATCTTTCCACACATTCGACGGTCAGTTTATACTGGTATCTTATGTGCCAATTCAAACTATACAATGGCCTAGTAAAGCCAGCCTAAAAAGGTAAAATGGTACACGGTTTTCATTTTAATACATATTATAGTCTGTTAACATAATTATTTATCGATCCAAGATTGCATTGTGAACGGTTCAAAGCAAAATTGGGACAAATTGACTTAAATGTACCAAGATTTTAGGGTGTGGACACACTATCGTATGTCACGTTTTGACAGCTGTCAAACTTTATAATTCTGTGTCAGTTTTTGGTATTAAATTATATCAATAGATAATGGATACTGCAGAAATTTATCCTTCTGAAGACTATTTATGACTTCGTTCTTTTTCAGTGGTAAATTTTGCAAACCATCTGTGATATCTCTGGATTGTTGCGGAGTGGCAGGTCGCCATTGCTTTCTTGCTACCAGCAATTATTTCATTAAACGAAATTGCAATAATAACTGCAAAACATTCATTTGAAAGAGAAAAGCTCCCACATACATAGTAAATTATTGATTTGTAAATGACTAACAAACAGTAAACATTACTTATAAATATTTATAACATAAATTGTTATTTCACTATTGTGAAGAAACATTTGTCGGTTTGTTCACAGTAGGAAATTGTAATGTTTTATTGTTATATTCTGTGTAAGTAAGTTATTGATTTTGTTGTGTCTTTACCGTAACATTGGTAGCAAGCCTGTACTGTAATATTGTGTTAGTTTTCTAATAAAACTTTGTATTTTTAGTCCTGAATGGGATATGTAGTTGTAGATGTCCATTTAGGAAAGTAGCAACGACATTTTTCGTTTTCCTTTATATGTACTAAATAAATCATTTTATTTTGGACATTGCGCCCATATCATTTGTTGTGATTACTTTATACAAATGTCACTTAATTTTGTCATTCAGTCACGTGATTAGTTACATTTACAAGCCTGTGATTATAATTAAGAATAAAATAAATCCTCTACGACCCTTACATACTTCTTAGAGTATAGATTAGTTAAAGAAAACTAGTCATATAAGCATACCGTTTACACAACAATTTTGATTAGGCCTTCCACCCATGTTAAATTTTTATAGCCCTTCAATAGTGTGGCCCCAGCCTAACATCACCATGCCATACATCACGTCCACAGCAGTGCTGTCAAATTAGAGATTAGAGATTTGTATCGCCCGCACTTATACTTAATAGATGATAACTTGTCCACCTGGATGTGAGTCATGGGCTCATGACAGCAACTGTCAAAATTACTTGACATGCATACTTAAGTAGGTGCCTATATGGTCGGAAATGCATTGTAGGTATTGTATTGAAATGTTTGATGTATTGATTGATACTGGTTTTGAGTATTTGATATTTGTAAAACTTCATGCTACTCTATGTTATTACTGAGAAATTATCGAAGAAGAGGATCATAAGTAGAAGTTCTATTTCGCTTTGCCCGACTCTGGAACTGAAACACGGGACTCCATATTTGCAAAGATTTTTAACCAACTTCGCAAAAAGGAGGAGGTTCTCAATTCGGTTGGTTAGTTGTGGTTTTGTTGAAATATGTTTGGCAAAAAGGTCAATCTTTTCAAATAATTAAAAACTTTACTTCAGTTTTAATTTAAATTATAAAATTATGAATATGTTGAGAAGTATTTAACTCAAATACATAGTACGTTTCCAAAACAATTTATTTGACGTAGGTAACAAATAGTCCCATTAATCTTCACGTCAATAACTGTTAAAATATGGTTTAAATCTAAACCGTAGTTAATTATAGGTCAGTGATTAACTGTAAATTAATTTGGAACCATTCTTTCTATTATAAATTATGGGGTTTTTTTATTAAAATTCAATGAATATACATCATTAATTTTGTAGGTAGGTTATTTTACCAATCATTCTTTTTTACAATTAAAAGTGAACCTAAAAAATGTAATAAACACTATTTTCGATACTCTCACAGAAAAATAGTCCTATTTTTATTATTAGTTAACGGGTGATGTAATAATGATTACTATGGAATCTAAAATAAAGTTACCTTAAACTAAAATGCCCCATTTTTAATACAAATGCTCATTAAAAACCAATTAATTGGATTAACAGAATATCAGAAAACTTTCCGATCAAACAATTAATATATCAAAATAAAATAAAATTTGACCCAATAACTTCGAACTTAATCTTAAGACATACGATTATCAGCAATAAAATCAAAATTTATACAAGTTCCGAAAACACACGTCATAAAATATCTTCCGTTAATCGGAATTAAACTGACCATTGTTAAAAGGACATAAAATTACCGAAAGGACAATAAAAATCGTAATAAACAAACCGATTATCATGTCAACCGTTAAAACTGGCAACATTATGAGGTGTTAAATAAAATATTGCCAGTTACAAAAAAGGATGAATCACTAAACAGTTTCCGTGTGAAACGTTTATAGTTCCTTTTATTTTTATGAAATTTGTTACTGGTGTGTTGTAAATAAAAAAGTGAGAATAGCTTTAGAAAATCGAAAATAGTAGTTTTATTTCTGAGGATATAATTTATTCGATAAGTAGATTTTTCGATTCGATTAAAATGCAAGCCCTATGCATAACAATGGGCTTAGCTCCAATGATTTAGCTGTATAAGCAAGACATACAATGACAGATTTTGAGATAGATAATTAAGGTAATTCAACAAAATGCTTCGTAAGATAATTTTAAACAAATAGTCATTATTGTAATAGGCATAAAATTGCAATCTTAGGTAAAACATTTAGGTCAAATTCTGCAACACTTAGATTAATAACTAGCTATTAATAATATTGGCTTTGTGTTTGAAACACAAACTATGACAATTTCGTGTACATTACCAATTATATTATTATCTCAATAGCTGTATAACATAATAGTATTTGTTCTTGCATGTAAATATTCTACACGGATTAATACCTATTAGATATTATTTCAATGTAGACAGCCTATTTAAAAAAAAATATAAATAGTAAAAATGTCCATATGGGTCTATATTATCATCTGGAGTAACGCCAACTTTACCTTTTATTCAAAATGGAGGTATGTTGTAGTGGGAAAATTTTCAACTAAAATTGGGTATAAGGATAGTTTAAAGCCTCATCAGCCTATAAGTGACCACTGCTGACCAAAGGCCTCTTTACGCACGGAGAAATTGGAGCATTAATCACCACCCTTGCTCAATGCGGGCTATTAGGGCTACTTATTCTCAAACAGAAACGTTAGGACCTCCTGCCATACATAGCTTAAATTGTACGAACTTTATGGAATGTTTCCACGAGACACAAATACTTAGCTAATGAGGTATTCAACGCATAGCTCATTGTACCTGTATGCGCCTTCATACCCAACATTATCCACATACACATAGATGTGTAGACACAGGACGTGGCTAAGATTCCCTACAATGTTAGCAGAAGTATGATACTTGATATCTTGAAGACGAAGGAATTTCTTAAGAGATAATCCTACATCCATTTGGATGTTGTCGTAGTGGCTGGGTAACTGGCTTCTATGTAACTAGTTGCTGGGGACTTTGTGTGATGCATAAATTGTTTCGGACCTAGGTGTGGTGTGTATGTGAATTTTTATGTTTGTTAAAACGTATATGACATAGAAGAAAATGCTAAAGTCATCAAAATAAAAGTCATTTATTTATTCCAATTAAATCTTAAAAACTTAGATACTTTTAAAACGTAAACAATTAAAGAAATTTATTATAATAGTCTGTCAGTCTGTCCGTCAGTGTAGCTTCGAATGGAGAAGAACAAGCAAGAGACTCCATTAAATAAAATAAGCCTATGTTCTTTATATACCTAGGAAAAAAAACATCAGTTTTAACATCTTTACAATAGGTAATTAGCTACCTACATGATTTTATACCACGATGCTTTACTTAAAGCTCTTTTTTAGCGTAAAAAACAAGACAAAAGCCGGTACAAGTTAATTATACCTCGGTTATCTAGAGAACAAACGTTTAACGGCGTTTCTAAGAGATTAGATTGTAGCGATAATTACAGTCTGCCTGCAACTCAGTCTGGCTAGAAAGTGTTAGGGCCGGCATTTGTATGGGCACACCTGTTTGGGATGGCCGCAAACTGGTATTTTTTGAAATATGTGATGCTTTTGATAGGTAGCAAGTTGTGTTGTTAGTAAAAAGGCTCAACCAGCTTTAGTTGAAATATCTTGTCTATGTAAGTTTGCATGTTTGTAAACCTGCGATACAGGAGACAATCCTAGTGTACATAATAGTTACACTAAAGCTGTAACAAAACGTAGGTACAATATTTACAAGTCAGAGAAAACAGGTAGAAATTCAAATAAGTCTAAAACGTCATACATCTTAAACATTACTCGCAAATCATCACTATATAGTATAAAATGAAGTCGGTTTCTCTGTCCCTATGTCGTTTTGTATGCTTACATCTTTAAAACTACGGAAAGGATTTTGATGTGGTTTTTTTAATAGATAGAATGATTCAAGAGGAAGGATTTTAAGTATAATACATGCATATGCAGGCGGTGGCACGGGCATTGGATCGCTCGATTCCCTGCAACATGGTTGAGTTGGGCGGTGCTGGTGTACGTGTCATGTTCGTGAACGGGCGCTGTCAACTGGGACTGGTCAGCTCCGGACTGCATTAATTTTTATTGTCCTCTAGGTTATTTTCTTTTTCTGTCGCTTTGACTGTATATTAGTTTTACATTGTTCTCACATAGCTAAAGTAATCGAAACAATGTAACCAAGAATTGTATTGTAAATCTGATTGAAAAAGAGTAACCTATGGAGTTTCTTGCTCGTTCTTCTCCATAGGAATCTATACTTTGGAACGAGCAAATAGCTTCACTAGAGGACTGACCGACAGACAGACGTTATTAATATTATTATATTTGCTTTGACGTTCAAAAGTGCCTTCCTGGTCTATTTGAAATAAATGATTTTGACTTTGACTTTGACTTTGACTTTGCATATCACCATTGCATCTATACAAAGCTGGGGTGGGATTTTACCGCTAGTAATCAATAAAAGCAGAACAAAACCTCAAATTAACTAGACCAGAAGCAACATATTATATAGGTATACTAACGAGAAAACCACCAACAGATAGTTAACAACACAAGAAGTAGTCACATCGGTCATAGCTAACGCAAGTAAATGTCGGTCGTGTCGCAGAAACTGCAGCGATTTGTCCAAAGCTAATGAGTTTCCGGTAAAAGTTGAGTATTGAATTACTTGACCCTTGTCCCTTGGCGCCTGCCTACACAGATTTCTAGTCAACGCTAATATTGTTGTAGGTAATAAAGCTATAAAAGCTACATAGTACACAGTTGTAGATAGTAACGATGATGTTGGTCTCTTAAAAAAAGTCTCTTAAAAAAGCCCTTCAATCCTGTCGGGGACAGAGATGTAATGTTACATTTGACATCCATTCTGCAATATGATAGTCTCAAGGATCGTCTTGTAGATTATTCTAAACCATTAGACATGATGTATTTTTTATTTTCTTACAGAAAAAAATACTTTCGAAGATTGATTTAAAATATCGCATAACGTGACTTCTAGGTACGTTTTATACGTAGAAATTACGTATTTGCTCCCACTCCTGAACTTTGATTCGTTTTATAAAAGTATTTTTATTTTACATGACAATATAAAAAAAACGCGTCTAATATTTTTTTATTACCTTACTGACGGACTAAATAGATTTTTAATTTTCATACCCCGTCATTATCCCTATTATATTCACTGAAGTAGAAGAAGAATACGACATCGTAGATACAATTTGCAGACTGAGTTGGGAGCAGTCAATCAGACCAGAAAGTATATACAATAATGGAAAGATTGCATTATAAAACAATACTTTGATTGACGCGAAAATACTGTCATTGGGTCTAAACAAAGTGACTTCCTATATTGCTCATTGTTTTTTATCTCTAATCGAAATGATTGACATTAACAGCTTCCAAAATATCACGCAATGAAGGGTTCTCAAATTCTAAATTGATGATTAGGGAAGTGAATCGCTTTGGAACAATCGTCAATTGTCTATCCACGATTTTGTTCAGCAGTATCTTGTCTTATAGTAATATTCTAGAATCTAGATAATTATTTTCCTATGGGTTGTACTGTATCGTGCTGGTAACCCATTACCCACAGCCATTTTGTGCAAGCCATTGATGCAAGAAATGCAATAATTCAAAAATAATTACAGGTTGGTAACCTTTTAAGTAACACTGCAATGACTGCAACTAGCCATTAGACTATTATTAATGCTTCAGGACGATAAGAAGCTGTTAATCATTTCTAGATAAAGTACTGCCTCGTAAGATGTTACGAGGTTACACAATTTTAGTGGCCAAAGTTAGGATTTTGGCTTTTGTCCAATTCGATTTCAGTTAGTAGTGTTACACACCTCATTCGTATTTTAATTACTTTATGATATAGGGCGGTTGTATACCACTCTTTAATAATTTCTATGCTCTGGGCTTAGTACAAAGTTCTTACTAATAGTAGTAAGACCTGCCCAACCAACAAAAGTTAGTTTTATAGAAGGCCATAGAACGTTTTGTAAAAACTAAACGGTGGTCAAATAAAAGGCCAAAGAAGGTGCATCTACAAAGAAAGTGGCGCAATTATATCTCCATTGAGTGTTAAAGTAGAACTATAAGGGTATCAGGCATGACAATTTTGGCCCGTTGCAGTTGAGTTACACTAACGCAATCTCTATTTGGTGATATATAAGCCACCGCAGCACTACTAAAGTGTTTTTGAGTACTGTAAAAGAGTTCATGATTCCATTACATCACTAAAATTCATCATTCATTCATTTTACATTCGTTCACGTCGCTGCAGTGTCTAAGTGTTTTAGAAGAGAAATAATAAAATAAGAAAAGTGACGGGGTATCGTGGTGACTAAGATATTATTTTGTACTTAATCGAATTATTCGTCTCTTACGAGGAAAATGTTGTGCGACTGTAATTTTACTGATAAACTATGTATGGATTTACGACATATTTGAATGCCCCCTTCGAATTAATGAGCTTTTACTAAAATAATTTCTTATTTTAAGTTATAAACATAGTTCCAGCTTCCTTATCTTCTCTACTATAGTACTCATTATGATAGATTACATCCACCATTACATGAAATTAGGGTTCCTTTTGAGCTTGTTTGTTATTTTTGTTTTATTTTTTGTCCTTATTCCATAAATATGATGAATACTTTTGTTAATGAATAAATGTTATGGTTTATAAATCTGTGTAGGTACTACGTATGACGTCAGAGAAGTATAACTACGTACATACATATCGTCACACCTTTAATCCCCGAAGGGGTAGGCAGAGGTGCACATTATGGCACGTAATGCCACTGTGTACACCCACATTTCACAATTATTTATATTGTAAGTCCCATGTAATAGGTGGTGAGCCTATTGCCATATACCGGGCACATTTCCAGACTCCGTGCTACTACTGAGAAATTTTCGAAAAACCGAAAAAGGCTCAGCAATACTTCGCCCGACCCGGGAATCGAACCAGAGACCCCTTGCCCGGCAGTCGCACTTACAACCACTCGACCAACGAGGCAGACTTTTTATTGCTTCGTGTGAAATATTATAATTAATAGCCCAATGCTTCAAACCATCTCGTAGTTGCTGGTTTTTTTTTCAGTTGAATCAATCAAACAATCTGAAAAACTGTCACACCTGGAATTGCTGTCCACAAATGAATTATTCTCCATTTCATCACTGACGTGAACTGTATTTTGTACGGAACCATTTTCTATAATTGGGTCTTCAAAAAGAATTATTCAAATCGGACCAGTAGTTCCGGAGATTAGCGCGTTCAAACAAACGAACAAACCAACAAACAAACTCTTCAGCTTTATAATATTAGTATAGATAAAAATATTGTCGCATTAATTACACTGAATCAAAATGTCAATATTGTTGTAGAAGAGCGATAGAAGTGCTTTTACAAAACGGAATTATCATTTAAAAGCATTGCTAGCCTAACTTTAACACAATAATAATGTTTTAAAACACATAAGATCTCCGTTATAGTACTGTTGCGTAATAGAGGAACTATAATAGTAGTTATAAAAAAACAATCTGCTTCTAAAAAGTGTATTTGTGATATAAGTTTATCACTACAACTATAATGGGCATTAACAACCCTTTATAAGACAATTAGCTCTATAGATATAATTTGAAACTCAGCTGTATCACCTCACTCCGATGGCTTTTTGTGCCCACTATATTACTGCGTACTGTAACGGATCTTAAAACCCTCAATATCGTAATATCGTCCAATTCCTGAGTTGTCATCTCTACTTTAACAAACGACACATAGGGTTCGTTTCGAACCAAGCGCAAATTAGGCGCATTAGGGTGACAGACTGTTATGAAAATCGTTGTATACTAGAAAAGGTTTATAACGTTGATATAACAGTATAAAGTTGAAGTAAACCTTTACATCAACATCGTTTTTGCTATATAAACATAGAGCCAAACTGTGTTGTCAAACGCTTTTACACAACAGTCAGTCACTACCAAAACCTTTATACATCATTTACCCAGCTTTTTTGAGATATAAGATTTGGTTATAGCAAAATTGTTAGTTGGGTGAGTGTCGGTGAAGGAAAACATCGCGAGGAAACGGGCTTTTAATCTCTGATTGTAAACTTTGAAATCGCCAACCCGCATTGAGCTAACGTCCTACGTTAAACCTCATACGTTATCCGTGTGAAAAGGGTGCCTTTGGTCAGTAGTGGCCACTTATAGGCTGTTGAAATGATGATGAGTGATGTGAATTACCGAACTCATCTTTTTATTCTCTATAACTCCATAATAGCTCGTCTATTTATTTATTTATTCTATGCATAAACTAAGTCGCTTTAATCTTAAAACGTTATATTTTACATTAAACTTGTTCTAACAATCCCATTTTCTTCTTCAACAGTGGCAGCAGTATGTATCCTGCTGGAAGTGGGAGCGTTGCCGAGCAGACGAGCTGGGTTCACGTGCAACGACCCAGCCCTGTCCTACCCTCACACGGGAGACACCTTCTCCATATCCCTGGTGGCTGCCATCACAGTCATCGTACCTTATTTAGTTGTAAGTATGCTCTTTTTTTTTTAGGGAGAAAATATCCAATGACTTCTCCCGCCTTGGGCAAGGCGAGAAGTGTCAGACTTTACTGACTAAAAACACCCTGTTCCTTCTCCTGCTTTTCGACCCGGAGCTCTAAACCCGCTAAGTCCGCAGCTCCGGATCAGGTAAGTATACTTTAATACTTGGTCACGTACTGACTCTAGAAGTAGGGGTAGGAAATGAAAAGAGAAAGAGCTTATAGCTGATGATGATGAATTTTGTCTGACTAAGCAAGGCTTCTTCCGAATGTGGTTAAGACTTGCCGGTTCTAAAGGAATTTGAAACATGGCCGAAAGTAATAATAAAATTCGAGAATTCTTTATTTCTATACCAACATCTAAATGACATCAAGTCTCATGAACTAGGAATACCTGTATCTGTAGTGGAATCTTTATGGCTCTAGAGTGGACTTTGAGTCTCAGAGTATAAGCGATGTACAAAATTGAACAAAAGACAAGCGATAAGGCAAAGCATTATTTCGAATAGATGTTAATTTTAAGAGAAGAGTTGGTGATGAAAGAAGACTAAAATCTCTCCCAGCAGATGGACTGTAAAATGTAACAAGAAAAGCGAATTTTAAGTTAGAAATCCGTTTGTTCTGAACCATTTCTCATCAGTATGACAAGAGCAGGACATTCGTAACAAGACATACTGCGCATAAAATTGTAAACTATTGTTGTAGGGACAATATTGTATCTTTAGTTCCCTACTGCAGACGGTTAAACATCGAGCTACACAAAACCAGTTAATCTTGGCCTTGCTTTGTAAGATCTTTTCGCACATTTGAAGGTCACTTTATACTGGTTCTGTATAGCTGGTTATGTACACAGGTGGCGCTCGGTATGCATACAATGAAGTACCTACAGCTTTATGAAAATGCACAGCTGTAATGCAAATGCCACCAGTTACAGTCTGTAGAAAGCTTTTTTAAATTTCCTACAGCATACAGATGTTAGGCGGAATGTAACGTTTGTTTACAGTTTTCAGTTATTATGTAATAACTTCCACATCGTGGGGACTTTCAGTAATACCGTTCAGTCGTAGCAATTTCAATTTTCAAATCAAAATTTAATTCTATACTTCCTTACTCAATTTGTAGTTATACAAAATTCGAGTTCATTTAACCATTACACAGCAAAGAATGACCTTATGTAGGAATCCCAGCCACATCTCTAGCTTCAAACCTGTCACCATTAAACAAAATGGAGCCATCAAAAACATATTTTTGAAATTACTTAAACTCCAATTTGACGATGCTTTTGTCTTCATGACGCAAAGCAAAATGCCTATTTTTGCAACGAAACAATGATTGTTACATGATGATGGTCATTGAGTCAACTTGTCCATTATTACTTATTTGAATGTCCATCCATCAGTTAGTCCACTGTCCATTAAGAGACGGATCTTTATTGTGAAGTAGGTCTATGTGACGTGCATGGTGTTGTCACATTCCCGAATGATCGGAGATTTTCTGACGCCGTATTTAAAAATATCTATTGAAAACAGTCAACAATTTTTGACAGTTACAACTTCGTATGTTTGGTAAATCTTGCCGTAATTGGTATCATCAACAAATCGTAACTCTCTCACTACTGGATTTAAATCTCCTAACATGTGGGGAATACGCATCAATCATCATTATTTGCTCAAGAAATATGGGTAAAAATTAAATAAAAAAACGAACAAAACTACATAAAGGTCTCTTCTCACAAAAACAATCATTATTTGCCCAAGAAATAAATTAATAATTTTTCTCTGGTCCAATTTTCGGAACTTTAAATCTTTACATATCTTTTTAAACATCTCCATCCAAAGTGCTATCACAGGATCGTATTTCACCAATACTTTTTTTCCAGCTCTGGGCAATCGAAACTACTCTTCAACGCGAAGACGAGTATAATCTCAAGAAGAGCAAATTACTCACCAGCGCGAAGACAGCTGCCTTCCTCTACCGAGACTACATCTATGGATCAGTGGTCAATCTGACCATATTGGAGGTCGTCAAGTGTGTGGTCGGGTCTCCCAGGCCCACGTTCTTCGATCTATGCCAGCCTGATAAGGCTAGCACTTGCAATGAGTAAGTAAATACTTAATTCAGTTTTATTTTTGTTAAGTATTAAGTTGAATCGGGACTATATTTAACATTGCCCAGTATTCTTAACTTTTTCTGAAAAGCATGAAATGTGTTTGATGCCTTGATGATTTTTTTGGATTAATAGGGACTTTTGGCTTTCAGTTTTCAGTTTAATTTACAACTGATAGTGTCTTTATCTCGACTATACCATTTTCATTGCTTCCAAAGTAACTACTTCTACATCCTTCTTCCATCCATCCTTCTACCCCATTTGTTACCTCTCTACAATAAAATATCTTTACTCCAACAGTTCAGAGTTCGTGAGTGACTACCGTTGCACGTCAACGAAGTACTCTCGCTACCTACAGATCGACAGCAGCCGCAGCTTCCCATCTGCGCACGCATCGCTCTCTATCTACTGCGGACTGTTTTTAGCTGTAAGTATTTTGATATTGATAGTACGTCACTAAGGTACGGCTTGTTACTTGCTAGTTAATCCCATCTAAGAGAATTGTCCTATCATCGATCTGGATTTATGTTACAAAATGTCCACCAATGGCTCAGTGGCATGCTATTAAAAAGCCCTATATCCAGTGGCGGAAAAGGGCTAGTGATGAAACAGACAAATTCTAATTAAATACAACGTGATTACGCCTTGCTATTAAACCGATGATCGCGATTATCGGTAGCGATGTCTAGAAAGGCAGCTAATTTTAACTGTTTTACATTTTACATGAACTAACAAAATCTTCTTTCACAGTGGTACCTCCAAAGGCGAGCGTTCAGCTGGCACAACCGCTCCGTGCTGCTTGTGCCTCTGCTGCAAGTCCTCTGCATCGTGTACGCCGCTGTGTGCTCGCTGAGCCGGCTCAGCGACCATCGGCATCATTGGTGGGACGTCCTGGTTGGGGGAGCGATGGGAGTGCTCAGTGTCTTGTACACGGTAAGAATAATCATATACTAAATATGAATTAAAGAGAAAGAAAAGGATAGACTGTAAGAGAGAAGAATGAGGTTAGATGATGTCAATCTTTCGGATGGCTTGAGTTTACAAAGCACAAATGTGAACTATGTAAAATCAAAGGTCTAATAAACTTTATACCTAAGCACAATTTTCAAATCACTCCACAGATTTTTTGATTCCAAATATTTTTTTTATCGAACTAAAGCATCGAGATCATTAAACCAACGAAACAAACTGGCATGGAATGCCCACAACCAGCGATAATGAGAGACCAATCCCTAATCTATGACATTGCTAGCTCTCCATATTAGGACAAGAATTACCTTTAAAATGCACACACAACACACCACACCTTTAATTAAAATTGTTGTTTACATTACACACATTGTTTAGCATACGATCACAATAGATTCACTTCTTAGTTTATGAGACTATAGCGTATCTAATATTGACTAAAAACGACGTAGAAATATAAATCAGATGGCTTCTTTTCTCGTGACCTCTTGGATATGATTAGATGGATATTCTCATGATAGTGTAAACTGTAAAGTTGGACACTAGAAAATGCAAAGTTAGTATTATACTATGGACGGTATTCTCCAAAAGATACTTCTAATGGGGATCATTTTGATGAAGCAGTATTGAAAGAAAGACGAACAGTTTGAAAACATCAAAATATTAATTGATTCCCGAAAACTCTTATTTCACTTAGCTTCACTGACAGACAGACTGACGGACAATTCAATTTGTCGTTTCAAATGTGCCTAGTTATGAATTAATTGAAATAAATGCTTTGACTTTGACTTTCTATTGAAAAATGACTAGAACTCCAACATTTTGCAAACACTAATTACATTGTACCTAAAGCCTTTAATCAAACAGTGTTGTCATCAGCAGTTGTATTTTATTCCATTCTTGTTAGAGATTTATTATCTAGCATGTAGTAAACCTCATTATTGTTTATGTTAATGCGAGGAGGTGCGACCATGATGAAATAGTTTTATTGCAACGCGATGTTATCTCCGCCATGTTTACATTACACGAGCTGCACTTTATTTTAATTAACTCGGTGCCATTATTTGTTTTATGGAAAGGTTTAATTGTATTTCTGTCAACTGCTTTATTAGTGGGAGTCTATTTTGTCTTGTGTTGCACAAAATTGTCATTTTTATCATAGAGGCTGATTTTTTTTTATTATGTGATTTGAGTAAGTGTAGTCCCTAAGAGCCATTCCATGTCTAATATTAATCTACGGATCACACCCTAGGAGCTTTCTCTCGTACGGGAATCGAACCCGCTACGCGTTGCATAGCAGCTGGTCACCCAGCCGCCACGACACGATATAGTCAAAGTCAAAGTTAATTTAAGATTGGTTGCATTAGACCACTTGACTTAGTAACAATTACGCTTAACAGTCTCAACACCATTAATATCAAATAACAGACCAAAAAATTACAACATAACCTTTCTCTTCTAGGTCCTGGTTCTATGCAAGAACTTCTCACAGCCAGCCGTGGTGAGCACGAGTGACATTTCCAGCAGTGATGGCAACAACCACCAGTCGGTGCGACGGCTGCTGTCCAGCGAGCCCCATGTAGTGGTCCCCTAGCCCGTGGCAGTGTAAGCGGCAGCTTACCTGGTGATAAACTATTAAGTGAAGTGAAGTTCAGTTGCTGGGACGCCTGAAAAAATTTAGGGATGCCTAGAAAATGTTTTGGGACATCTACGCTAACTTTGGTCGCCTAAACTATTATTTGGGATGCTCAAGTAATTTTTGGGACAACTAAGGTTTTGTTTGGGACAGTCAAGTAATTTTTGGGACGTCTGATCGATTATTTAGGACGTCAAAGCTGTTATTTGAGTCGCTTAAATAATTTTTGGGACGCCTCAGTAATTTTTGGTATGCCCAAGGTATTATTTGGGACGCCCAAGTAATTTTTGGGACGCCTAAGCGATTATTTAGGACACTTAAGGAATTAAGTAGAAGTACCAATAATGGATGTGTGAACCTCATTTTAGATCTAGATTTAGTCTAAGATTGTTTGAGGTTAGAATCTCAATTTGTTTGCTTTCAAATTCTAGCAATTTGTTTTGTAGATATTGCGTGTGTTTGAGAAGATGTTTTAAATTTTAGATCGGTACCTATCTGAAATTATTAATTAGATACAAAGAGATTTAAATGTGTTTTAACGAGTTTTCAACGATTATTAGTAGAATAAGTCGTTCAAGAAATTGTTTTATGTCTTTGATTGGAAATCAAACACGTATTTTTAGAATTGTTTGTTTAGCTCACTGGTCAGATCTACATTAATTTTTTTGTGAAAATAATAGGATTTGTTTTTAATTTTGTAGCTACTAAAATAGTAGTTTTATTACAAAGAAATTAAAATTCTAAATCGATTAACGTAGATATTGACCAGAGTTTTTCTTTCAACGAAAACGAAACTTCAGATAGTATAATATGGGAAAACATGTTCTAATTTGGTGCCGTTGAGGAGAAAAAGATTTGTGTCGATTTGTAAATAGTTAAATTTAGGTTTAAATTAGTATTTTGTGTGGATGAGCTCGTTACAAATTATAAGAAACGTAATATAAACTTGTTTCTGATATTCCATAGCGATTTCTCAGCCCATTTCATAATTTTAATTCGTACACAAAAGTAATAAAATGCAATTTGAAATCTACTTATTACACAAAAATAAACATTGAATTTCTAAATTCTATTTTTGTTATTAAATTAAAATGAACAAATGTACAAAGTTAGATGCTGACTCCATATTATAAAACATAGAAATCCACTTACAGATGCCCATGGGATTGCTGCTTTCATCTTAATCCCCCTTGTTTTAAATCCATGGGGATGTCCAATCTTGGCTCAGAAGCATCTTATTTAAAGCGGCATAAGTCCCCTTTTTGTTTGTTCACTTTGTTTGCTTTAGCAAATGGAATTTGTCAATCATTTTCTACACAACTTCAAATAAGGGAGAAATTGATTATATTTTTAGAAAGGGAATGACATAACAAAAGTTGAAGACAACTGTGTCTTCTCTTTGAAGTTATCTAGAGTAATAAATAAAATTGGAGTGTCCGCTTGTAATATTGGAAAAACCGGTTTTAAGTACTACAAGCATATGAATATAATATATACAATACATATAAGTACACCAGAATTACATTTTTGCTGTCTATTTATTCCGGCTAATCTCTAAATTGACTGGACCAAAATTGCCGGGACTTTTATTGGCAGGTAGCTGATGTACTATGGAGTTACTTAGACTACTTTTCATCAGCTAGTTATTAATAAATATCGGTTAACAGAAAGTAAGAAAGTACCTATAAAATATTACAAATAATAGACTTTTTCTTCAAACTAAAATATTGCCATTTTAATTTTGTACAATTTTATTTTAGTATTCGTAACTTGAAGAGAATTTTTGAAATGATTATATTTATAGTTGTAATAGATGTGTTAATGGTTTATGAATGTCATTGTACTGTATCTAATTGTTTGACTTTGATTAGAATTTTAGATTTTTGCGCCTAATAATTGTAAAAAACAATGAGTCATTCGTAGTTGTAAAATTTCATTATAATTAAATATAAGTTAATTATAAATGAGACCAGTGATACTGTAATTCTAATTTATTCAAAATAAAATGTGATTATATCTCCAGTTCGTAAATAACGTCAGGAACATCGATGACCAAACTAAAACTAAAAATGAAGATAATCACATTTTATTTTAGTAAATTTTAATTACAAGGATGAAAAATAAATAATGAATGAATATTTTCATGTAATAGAATGGTTTGACGGCGTAACACTACTTACTAATTTATTAATTACTTATAATAATAGTAATTGTTTATAAAATACACTAAAATAGTAACAAACATTTGACAGTATTCACTGCTTAGTACCTGTCTAGTCGTAAGTTTATTAAAATGTATTTATTATTAACACGTTTTTCATCAAACAATATTGAAATGCCCACCTGTAATTATAAATAACGATAATAATAATTAATGAAATAACCTTTTTTAGTTTTTACTTTAATAAAGTAAAAGTTGACATATCAAATTGATTTTTTTAGTAAAATGAATAAAAAAACTGAATTAAAAAATATATTTTCTGTATTTTTTAAGAATTTGACATTCCTGTGCATTTAGTAATACAAAAATAATGTTAGTTCTTTTTTATTTCGAAAATTGTAAATATTCTGTTTAAGCTGTAGATGTGTGAATGTGGCTGTATGTTATGTAAACAAGTAATAAATAAATTAATGTATTTGGACATTTTATTTTCTACACCCATTTTACCCAGTAGATATATAACTGAAGTTTGGTAACAGGCTCACGTTCTATTACAGAACAACTTATTACAATAACCTAAGTCCTTGACATCCAACGAACTAATCTCTTAAACTCCAACGACACTATCATTAGATTTTAAAACGGGATATTTCCCATGTTTATTTATGTCTATGAGTTTCAGATATTTCGGCACTGTTGCAAGCGTCATGATCTCGAACTGGAGTATATGCCGGTGAACATACTCCTCCTAGTTCGTTTTTTGCCAATGATACCGCTACCATTGTCACTTACTATGCTAAGGAAGAAGAAATTTTTCGAGCGGACACAGTGAGTTTTGTGTGTCAAGAAATAAATCGAGTTGCAAATGATGACAGTGGTAATCAAAAGCCATAACTGACAGACAAAATCTCACTTTGTCCAACCTAGAATTAAAATCTGACTTCAGCTACAGGTTGGTCTAGCAAGCACTGCTAGACCAACCAAATATTATTATTTACGAATTCCTAAACCAAAATAATGTCACAATGAGTGATGACATAATGACATAAAATATCATTTTTATGATATTTAACGGAGTAAGAGAAGGAATTAGGACTGATCTATTTAAATAATATTCATAATAATAACAACTGCATTCTTTAGAGACGCCATGTTATAGAATGCGGTTATAAAATGCAGTGGAATATTATTCTGTATACTATTTCTGACAACTCTGAAAGATTTATGTTTGTTTTGACTGTAGTAATTAATTTTCGTAATAAAATTAATTTTGTTTTAAATGCGAGCGTTTTCTTGCCTCGGTTATGTTTTGAATAATGTTACCTATTATATTTTATTTAATGTTTAGATTTTATATTTCAATATAAATAACACACATTCTTGTGAACATAATAATTTTATGATTTATGATAATATTATGCCTTCTACTGATTATTCTGTGTTTGCTCACACATTTGTGCACTATAATATCTCCTGCGTACTGGGCTAGTCTAGTAAGACAGACTGGCCACCATGATTGATATCAATCGGGATATTTATTCCTATCAATATTATACAGGTACATCTAATCTTTATGCACAGGTATGTAGAAACTATTTAATTAATATTACCATTACAACTATAAGTAAATGCGTAACATTTTACATGTGGTAATTAAGCCTCAGTTGAATAAATAAATACTTCTTGAAGTTCGATTCATTTAAAATCAGTCTAGATGGTTAGCTCCTTTGTGATAGTGGCTTACCACCTAAGATACATACAGAAAATCTCTAAAATATGGGAAACAACAGTTAGTATATGCTCTATAATTAAACGTAGGCTCAACATTAAGCAAAATTAATATCATTATTTAAACGTCTTATAAAACTATTTAAATCCAACAGTTTCAATTTAACAAACCACAACAATAGGACCAATGAGATGAACTTTAACTTTATAATTTAAGAATATGAATAAATCTAAAATCAAAATAATTCAAATTGTCGTACAAGATATGTTGCTCAATAAAACTTGGCGCCAGTAGTTTTGTTGCACACTAATAGCTAAGCTAGTTGTTATACATTCGCTGCCACTTGGGCAGAACGTACTACTTCACAAAATGAACAGTCAATACATGAGCATCTAATTTAGGAATTTGCTTGTTTATTAACTTTTGTAAGAATATGGCCAAAAAATACTGTACTCAAAATAGGTTGAT
Source organism: Spodoptera frugiperda (assembly GCF_023101765.2). Classification (NCBI taxonomy): domain Eukaryota; kingdom Metazoa; phylum Arthropoda; class Insecta; order Lepidoptera; family Noctuidae; genus Spodoptera; species Spodoptera frugiperda. Next base: position 12,350,651 of record NC_064218.1, read on the forward strand.
GTCATCAATGTGTGATCTTGATCACTGTATCAAGTCAGTTTTGTTTATACGATAGATCCGATGATAGAACAACCCTAGGTTATCCTCAGATTAAAAAAAACCTTTTTTAAATCTAGCAGGCCATCAAAATGCCATATTATGTTTAAGAAAATTGCTTACCTTCCCATTTTCTTCGTCAAAAACTTTCCAACACACGTTCTTCGTCTTAGCTTAGCCTTCAGTATACACTTGCCATTATACCAAGTACAAACGTAATTCCTGATCATAAACACGAGCGATATAATTGAGAGACATCCACACTACGCCCGCATCCTCCTAAATACATCTCCAATGAGTTTCTTCTTAATTAAAACTAACCACAAGGGGTCTCTCGAAAGTCTAAGTAAACAACGCACTTACTTAGTAGTTAGTACATTTATTACTTATTACGAACTATTACAAAATCAATGGTTTGTGTTTATTGGGTACTTATAATGCTTATCTTTTTCAATGGTAATTCAAAATACATGGCGGAGAAAGTTAATTTTATACGTATTTGAATTGGACATGTATGTGTACTTGTACCTTATATTATATTGGCATAATAATCAAATTATTATAATGAAAAAAACATAGGTACCTTATTGCCCAGGTATTTGTTTCAATTTGCAGAATGGGTGTCAAATGTAACATGTGTGTACATCTCTGTCCCCCAGGGGATTAAGGGTCTTTTTTATTTATTTTATTTAAGGGGGGAAAATCATCCAATTCAAATTTCTTCCGCCTTGAGCGAGGCAAGAGAGACTGTCAGACTCTTACTGACTAAAAATTACCCAGTTTCTATTCTGCTTTTCACGCCGAAGCCCCAGTAAACCCAGCTAGTCCGCAGCTCCAGGAAGGATTGAAGGGCTATAATATTATTTTATACATTGCCACAAAAAATAAAGTATACCTAAGTAATTATTATTGTTACTATTCCTTGTATATCCTGTGTGTAAGGTGCGCACTGCTGAGGACATAATAAATTAGTAAATGTTTAACGCGGCTAGGGTTGTCGCTAATCTTCAACGAGAGGTGCTCTTTAGTGGCTCGTCATGAAATAGTGATCTGTCTGTACTTTTGCAATAAATATATTATTATATTTATCATGTATTCTATTCTATTAACCGACTTTCCAAAAAGGAAGACGGACTAAGTTCGACCGATATTTTTTTTTTATTTAAAACCAAACTAACCAGTATTTATTGTGTGTACATTTGTCAAAGTCAAAGTGAAAGGATTTATTTGCTGATGAATACAGATATATAAAAAAAGTGTGTCTAAAATATTCAAACATAAAATCCGTTAACTAATACGTACTTACGTTATTATATCATGGATAAATACTGGTAACATAAACTATAAATGCTAACGACATCTCATCAGAATCAGACAGTCATATCATATTAATTACGTATATTATTAAATATTACATCCTTTCACTCTCTCTGCAGACCAGGGATTTGTATCCAACTATTTCTAGTAAGTTATTTAAATAGCTAATCCTACAATAAAATGTAGGTACGAAGTTATTGCCATAAAATATCATTAGACTTAAAACTTTCTAATAATTACATATTCAAGATTAAGTTATACTTAGTTAAGATTAAGTTAAACAACACAGCTTAGTTAAAATCTGTTTCTACAAGTCCTAAGCTATGTGTACCAATGAATATGATTGATGAAGGCCAAACGTATCCACCACACATAGCTTAGCATATCTTTGGTAGAAAAGCACCTTGATATCCTTTTCTCTGAAAACAACCCGCCAACTATTTTAGCAAAAAAAATATATAAAAAACTCCTTCCACCTACCTCGTTTTAAATAACCAACAACCCTAGCCTCACCATCCCAGTACATATCTAGATGAACGTAAAATAGTGAATAAAAATAGAAGAAGTAACATCACGACACGATGCAGGGGAAATAAATTCTCTCGTGACTACAGACGCCTACAGTCGTTGCTTGAGGCGATACGGACTTGACTGCACATCCCACCAATTTCAGCACTTGTACAATAAATTAAAATGGAAAATAAAATATAGGTGGAACAGGTAATTGGTATTGTGACAGTTTTAGTAATACATAAAAGAATCAATTGAAATTAATGGCCTACTCGTAAGTAGTCAATACATCGAGAAAGGCTCTACTAGTTTCAAGACACAACGCGACTCTTAATCATGATCTAGAATGTAAAAAAGCCTTATTTGTTTTAGAAAATATCCTTTCTAAATACATTTAATGTAGAGATGTATCAAACACGTAGGTTTATCGTAAGAATAATTATCGTGAAACATACTAAATTAGCTAAAAATCACAGTTTACTCACGTATAGAGTTGGCGGCGCGACGTCGCCACTACTGCACGCGCTGCTCATGATGAAAAGTCCCTCTGTGATTCGAAACTAGTAGAACTTTTCTCAATTAATAATACGTAAGTAAACCGTGATTTTTTTGTTAAATCACGTAGGTTCTTTTTTTTCTTAGTAAGTTTTACCCAAATGCCAAAATAACTAAAACCAAGTAAACTAAAAGCCTTGTTCTACTTATAGTAATTATAAATTACGTTTATGATAAAAAATATCACGTGGCTGTCCCTTTGCAGATAAAAGTAGGCAATATCTTTAGGTCGTAACTTACACCAACATCCCACACAAATACATAAAAATAAAAAACCCGTTAATTTTAAAAAAATATACCCACGCCTTACCGATGACACTGCGCAACTTTTTAAATCACTTTTATCTGTCAAAACGTCTTTGAAAATTGCTATTTAGTACTGCAATGAATTACAATTTTAAATAAAACATGGCCGCTTATGAGTCCCGTCTTTAGATAAAAACTCATAAAGTACGTGTTAATGTACTTCTAAACAATAAATTGTTAATTATTTGACAGTTTTAAGATAAATGTTGTGCGTACTAATTTTTGAGGTGTGGACATATACATACTATTAGTTGCATATAACATTAAATCTTTTTTTAAAGGGGTCTACCTAGCAGCTTTACCGGAGCTCCGGTTCGAAGATCAGGAGTAAAAATGGGGTGGTTTTTAGTCAGTAGGAGTCTGACACTCTCTCTCAGCTCGCCCAAGTCGGGACCCTTAGACCGTTAGACCTCTATAACAAAGATATTAAAAATAAGTACCTACTGTAGGTAACTGCTACTGATGCCCCAGTTATTTAAAGCAGGAAATTTTACTATAGATAAGACATACAAGTTACCAACGAGTCAATAAATAAAGTCAACAAACAACATATCGCGCCTTTAATCCCCGAAGGAGTAGGCAGAATTGCACGTTATGGCACGTAATGCCACTGTACAATGTACACCCACTTTTCACAATATATATGTTGTAAGTCCCATGTATTAAATAGGTGGGGTAATAGACAACAAACAAAATACAAATAAAATATGACTTCACTTTTTTCCAAAATCAATGTGTGATTTATCTAACGTACCTATAGAAGGTACATCCATTTAATGTCACTATTTAAAAATACTTTAGAACCTACTGCTGTTTGATGATGAATGTAAAGATGTGTCGTGTGATAAGTCTTCAGATAAGGATCGGGAGATCAGAAGGCCCAATGCGAGATTGCTTTTACGTTGCTACGACCAAAACGTGACTGCGTTTAGCCCTCTGATTGGTTGGTTTACTTGGAATGGCCAATCAGAGCGCCGAACGTCATAAACGTGTCGATGGCGATAAACGTATAACAAGATTGAACTAAGTCTTCAGAACACGAATGTGTTCTGAAGACTTAGTTGAGCTGAGGCTACTGGACGAATGTCCAGTAGCCTTCCTTGCGTGGCTTGTTCAAAAACTATTGTTATCTTTCTTTTACATCTCCATGCTTTCAAACTTACTGTTACTGAGGACTTTTTCGTTTTGTTAAAGGTCCTTTAGGTCTTTGAACTTTTGGAAAAGGTGAATAAACATTTATAGATAGAGCATACATCACGTTGCTTTATCCAATCAAGAGATTTTGTACCCAAATCGCTCTTTTCTTTTGTTACTAGAATATCATTTACAATAATTTTGGTTTTTACTAAAATTTTCGAGAGATTTTGGTGTTTTTTCTAGTCTTTACCGTAGTACCTGTTATAGGTAATTGGTAAATGCGAAAACTTCATTATTTCACGTCACTTTACCATTTTTATGGTATGATTTTTAGGAGTCTGTACCCAATTGTTTGCTTTACGTTTAAATTAATCGAAACGAGGCGCTCTGATTGGGTGTTTTATTCGAATCGGCCAATCAGGCGAACTTTTTCATAACATTAAACGTAAAGCAAACTAACACTAAGGGTACTGGACATAGGTCCAAACTACTAAAAATCAGTCGATTGTCGCTTAACTATTTAAGACCACAGAGTGATCTATGCTACTTTTTCTTTACGCCAACTCATCAAAAACCCTTTGAGCAATAAAACTCATATTAATTTAATAACTACAAGACGTAACTAAGGATTATTTCAGCTAAACTACAAGTACCTTGCAATGCAAGCAGTAAGTAGGGAGATAAATAAAATTAATGCACTTACTTTGTACCTGTAGCGTTTAATGTGTTTAGAAAGGATGCAGGCGGGTCACTAATCACTGCATCTTTCTGCATGCAGTACTTATAACTATTGCTAAGTTGCAACTCGAGTAAAATATTACCTAGTACTAAGGAAATTGAGAAATATATTTAATGCAAGATGTAATTACTGGTAATTATGTAAGTAGATAATATATTAAATTATTAATCAACATATAGCTTCCCGGCGGGTGTCGTAAGATCTGACTAAGTGACTACTTTGCCCAAACGTAACTAGGTAGTAGCTACGTACTTTGTAAACACAAACCTGAACATTAGTTAACTGTAATTTGAAAGAAAGAATAGTAATTTATTCAGCACTGTGCTCGATGCACCAAAAATACATACAAATAAAAGTAATAATAGTAACAGCAAAAACATTAATACACACTACAAACACTGATTAAAATATTTATAAAAATATTAATAACAAAAACAAAGTCCCTCCTTCTGCGTACCACCTATGAGTACCTACATCTGTGTAAGCTAGGGACAGAAAGCACCCTTTGCAGCGATGCACGTTATGACCAACCTACCTGTAACGCCACGCTGACGTACAAACCGCCTGTCAAACATGGACTTTATAGCAAACCCTCTTACGGAGCTGCGGTCTATCTAGCGTGGTTCACCATAATCTATCAGCTTGAACTGCCACGGACTGTTAAGGAACGGGGTAATATTTTAGTCAGTACAAAGTCTGACACTCCCTAATCGCCCCACAAAATGCGGGATAACTCTTTATTTAGTTTTTTTTATGTTTCTTAAAAAAATAATTTCTTTTACGAATAGTCTCTAAAGGTAAACGCTGTATTATTGACAGCCGCGATACAGGCACGTAGCCTAGTGCGGTTCAGTGAACTGTGTAAATTCTTAAAATGCTATACATTGAGCTGGTCACATAAATCGAATTTATTTATTATTTATTTCATTTATTTTTGATTTACTTTCCTTTCATATATTTAACACTAAACCTATTCTATTCTCAGTAGAATCCCAAAATGTTGGCCAAAAGTCTGTTCTCTTTACTCCACTCACTCAAAACGTGCCAAACACCTATAACCACGTTATAAATAAAGTAAACTATAGTTAGATAGTACCCGTTATAACCTTATAACCCAAATGTTAGGGCTTCGTTTGCCCTATTAATAATCAAATCTTAACTTTCATCTATTAATTGCCATTAATTGCATTTCTCCGTGCATTCTGTTTGTTTAATTGCTTTTGGAATAGTTGTTTTTGTGTGTTTTGCATAGGAATTGCTGTACCTTTCATCGTGAGTCATTGTGAAGGTATTTTAATAGTGTATCTTTGGTTCAGTAGTTAGAAGCAGTCACTGCTGATTAAAGTATCTCGGGAGTAAATAAGAATCGACAAAAGTTACTGTAAAATGATGTGATAACAGAGTAATACATGGTATGATGACAGAGAAATATGTTTAATCTTGCCACCTCTTATTTCTATTGGATCTATTAAGATCAGAATTACTGCTAATGAAGAATGATAACTTTTAAAGACATGTAGGTAACTATGAAGCCTTTGATTTAACGAATTGATCTGTGTACTTAGTTTGGGCGTACGTTCACAGGTAGGTACGATCATAACTGACCAAATAACTGAAAAAATATTCGTTTAGAGGTTTCACGACTTGAATTTCTCTTACAGTCTTAGAAAACCACCATATTTTTTTTAATTTTGCCCCACTTTTGGATTTTCTCCTGTGTCGTGGGTGCGTTTACAAACATACAAGTTCACATACACATGAAGAGCGAGAATTAGGTTCGGGAATCGAACCCGGTACTCGTTGCGCGGCAACCAGTTGCCTAGCCACCGCACCAACAGTGCAGCCATATCACATTGCACTAAAGACTATTGAGATCGGTCTATCATCACTGACAGGACTATTGTAGCCAACAAACCTAATATAGTGATGATAGACCGACAAGCGCGCCGCAAGATGATAGTCGATGCCGCCATACCCCATGACGAGAACCTCGTGAAAGCTAAGAAGACAAACCTGGAAACAAACACACAACAGTCACCCTCTCAACCACTAAACCATAAATTCAACTTAACAAACCAATAAAATCGTATTGTCATCGACTTTAAAATCTCAATACAATCGGAGATTGTATCAATTAACAACCTCGTTGGCATGGCAACAGTGTTTACGAACAACAATAATAAAACTCTGCATCTACATACAATTTTAATCTTTAACTCTAGAGGCATAAAACCGAAAATCCTTCGCACATAAATACAATACTGCTTCCAAGCATTTGTAGTCACATGTAAATGAAATTAAATCTTATGTCAAATGTCTTATAATTCAAGTTGCATTGTAGTTTTAATTCTAGTAGGGCTGTGCGTGTTTTGAAGCTATAGGATTCAGTCAACGGTATCTGATGTTGCATTTTATAATCAAAAAGGGTCAAGCGACAACCCTAGCAGTGTCGTTGAAATGTTTGTAATTCTGTGTACCCCGTTAGGGTCGTAGCGTGAGGATACTACATTGACATAAAATGCTAAAACGTATGCGTGTTTTTTTATCTTAAAATCTGCCTTAAGGGGTCGTGTCCCGTCTAAACATCTTGATGATAATACCTTAGGAAACAGATAGAAATAAATTGAACATTATAAACGTATTTTTATTCACTAAAGGAACTCATAGAAAGTTTAGTATTAAAGATGGAGCCCAGTAGGGCTGATGCCCGAAATGCGGAAGACCTGACAAGTTGCCGGGACTTCGCCAAGAGAACATGGTACGGGATGGTTTTTAGTCAGTAAAATACTCCCTCTTGCTTCACCCAAGGCGGGAGAAGTCATTGGTCATAGGATAATTTTCCCCACAAAAAAAAAGGTTTGAACTATTTTTTGATAAACGAAGGCGGAGTTGGATTTTTCTCTCGTATCGTGCCATAACACACATTATTTTCTGTGCCTAACTTCAAACTACAACTAAACATTTTTGAAAACTAATACAACTTTACCCTACTCAGGAATCGAAACACTTGTGACGACTCGAAGCAATATAATCTATAAGCGAAGTCCCAATATGTTCCCGCGGGTTTATTATAACGCCAGTGAATCATAACAGTGATACGCAGGGATGTAGGCCACCGCTACTGCCGGTCCTATTTATTTTGTTTGGATGTATCTCTAATTAATTGAACGGGTCGTGAGTTGTAAGCTGTGAGCGAGAATTGGGTAAGTTTAGATGATGTTTAAAAGTCTTTGACTGCCAATAGAAAACTGTTGAATACAAATCTTCTGCTATCGTCGGTCACCGTTGACCACCACGGCGTTCAATGTGTTAAGTTACACTAAGGACTTATTTCATAATGTCTGGATAGCCGCTATGTATCAGATAATTTTGAATTAAGAATGTAATTTGTATGCACTATCTGTCACATAAGTTTATCAGGCACTTATTTGGTGGTGAAACAGGCGCTAAGTGACGTTAATCTTTGATAGCATTTGTAATTTTTTTGGGACTTTAAAAAAAAAGCATTTGTAATGCTCATTTTTTTCCAGATAGTAAGCTGGATGGTAAGCGATCAGCGTAGCCCATGGGCACACGCAACACCAAAGGAATCACAGGTTGCCAGCCTTTTAAAAATAAATATTTATTTATATACATACATACATACATACATACATAACATCACGCCTTTTTTCCCCGAAGAGGTAGGCAGAGGTGCACATTACGGCACGTAATGCCGCTATACAATGTACACCCACTTTTCACCATTTGTATTATAAGTCCCATGTAATAGGGGTGAGCCTATTGCCATATCCTGGACACAATTCCAGACTCCGTGCTACTACCGAGAAGTTTTTCGAAAATCCGAAAAAAGCCCAGCAATACTTTGCCCGACCCGGGAATCGAACCCGAGACCCCTTGTTCGGCAGTCGCACTTGCGACCACTCGACCAACGAGGCAGTCAATTCATTGTTGAAATTATTTATTTATATATTTTCTTGAATTTGATTCGATAATTATAATCCCTACATGGAAGAAAATAAAAGATAAGCACTATAATGGACGCAATTTCAGAATCCATGTTGTTATTAACACAACAATTTTGGACAAAACTGAAAACGCTTTAAAATTTATTGAAACACCAGTCCTAAAAAAAAATCCAGTGACTAAGAATGCAACCTATAAATGGTAAAATAGTACCTACCTACAAAACAGTCGGTCAAAAAAGCCTTTAAAAAAAATCTCAATTATCATTTCAATTCAATGAATTGTTATTTAGAAAAATATATTAATTACTAAATCGCTAACATCTTACAACTTAGATCACAGACCAACAATAAAACATGCCCAATATAATAATATGGCAACATTCTGTATGATTTAGCATCGAGTTAAAAATGTTGTAAGTAAGAAAAATTTACATTATTATGAAATGTACTATTATTTATACCAATGTATGTAATAATGTATTATTATGACTTATACATAGGAAACTGTAATATAATATTTTTGGTTTTCTTTCTACTATTTTGATAAAACTATGTATAATTCTGATTTAGTGTTATGTTTTAAATGCAAGACAATGTTCGCATGTAGGAGTTAAATTGAAATATTATAATTGTTTTTTAAGCATGTACCTAATATAACGGCTATTTCCTCAAAGAGGTAGGAAGAGGTATTAAAGTATTTCTTCACATTTTACTTATCCAGAGGCCCAATTACCTCCCTTCTCAATCCCCGATTCCTCAACAACCCTAAAATTCCTAACTCGCAAAAGCGGCCCTTTTAACAACGCACTTGTAACGTCACTGATGTTTCTGGCGAACATGGGCGGCGGTGTCTGCTTACCATGAGGTGAGCAGTTCAGCCTGTTACCTTTTCCAGTTCTTACGATCAGATATCCTAGATTGTATCAACGTTATTTTTTGTCTAATCAATATAATATACACCTATTACCTACCTATCCCTTTCTAGTCAATTTAAGACACCACCTAAAAGTTAAGCAATCTAAGCATCGCTTACCTATACCTTTGCAACACCATAGCCATCATCTCAGTACCATTACTCCGGAATGAAGATTACACGAGTTGCACCATTGCACTGCATTTATCCGATTGCAACGAAGTGTGTAATGCGTTTCGAATGGTCGTGTGAAAGTGACAATTGTCAGTATTTAGAGTAGATGAAGATACTTGGAATTATTTGTATGACTTCATATTGAAAATGGCAAAATAGTATACATGAATGGCGTACCATTAAGGTATTTTATATTTTCTTTGAAACTAGGTATACGAATCGCCTTGCTTAGCTCTGTGTCTCAGGTCCTTGTCATACAAGCCAAAAAATAATACCAAAGTATCGAAAATCCGGAGCTGCTCCGGAGCTGCGGACTACCTAGCGGGTTACCGGGACTCCGGCTCGAAAAGCAGGAATAAGAATGGGATGGTTTTTAATCAGTAAGAGTCTGGACACTCCCTCTACGCCTAGCCCAAGACGAAGAAGCCAGTGGATGATTTTCCACGCAATATAATAGTTAAAAGAAAACCTGAAACTTTTTTCTCATTAATCGCACTTGAAGCCACTTGACTAACAGCAGTTTACATCCAAACCCAATAAAAAACAATAATAAACAAACTTAATGTCCCATTAAGATTACATTGAACATCAAAATCACCTCCCCATTATCCAAAACTATAGAATATAGTGGAATCATGACCTCTCCACTTAAATCTTTATAATTAAATACACAAATAGATAGCATATGTCATGTTTGGTAATAAAATTATCCATAGTTATCTGTTTGTGGGCCCAGCTAGGTAAATAGTGACCACTTACATGTATTTTGTATAGTATGTCTGTTGTGCAATACTTAATAATATGCTAATAAGTTATAGTGATTGGGTAATGTGTGTGTGAGAGTACTGGAGAGAGGAAAAGTGGTTGTGATGTTGTATGTTATTTCAAGAATGGAGATAGGAAACGTAAAATGTACCTATGCCTTTTTAACCGACTTCAAAAAATGGTGTTCGTAGTTTGACCTTTTTGTATCTATGTATGTCTATACGCGATTTTACTCGCGTTTAGCTGAACCTATTTTGATGCAATTGTCAGCATAGTATTTTTCAGACTTAGTAAAAGATTTTAGATGTATTACTAGACCAAAATTGAGGTTGGCCCTTTAAATATTTAAAGCGGTTCACTATTCACAAAAAACAGTTTTTATTAGTATGATTGTGCACAACCGAAATTCCAATAAAACTTTTTCCGACTACCGTGAAAATTCTTAAGTTACACCGAAGTCACTATGCATATTAAATACAATATTAAATGCAACATCAAATTCTTTATCAACACTTCTCTCCATAACAGTCCGCGGCTCTCAATCGCTCTTGTAAATGGAGGAAGACGGTTCGGAATAGTAACGGATACTATGCACTGTTGATACAACACTTATAAAGATTAGATACTCTCTGCTTATGCCCTTTGTGATATACTGATACTCGTATAAATTGACTTTTGGAATTCGATGTAATAGCGCTGAGTCTGTTGGATAGCTGTTGGCAATATTACTGAAATAGGACTGATAATAGTGCTTTTCCACCAGCAATGTGCTATGCTACGTTGCTGTTGATGCGTTTGGCTTCTACCAATCATATTCATTAGTATAGATAGCTTAGCACTGGTGGAAACGGACTCAGCTAAGCTATATTTTTAAATGGAAAGATGCATGCTATGGATGCGTGCTATGGATGGCTTCCCTGCTATCGATATACGTCGCATACTCGAGCAGATTTTTCCTCGTGCAGCTACTTGGCGGCGACACATCTTCATAGCACGGCTTACTCGCACCGCTACATAGCTTATCAGTGGAAACGGTTGCGTAGTTCCATAGCTTAGCTATTACATCCTCCCAGTATATCTGGCGGAAAAGCCTCATAATGGTATTAACCCCTCTAACGGCGCAACTTCAGATAAAGTTATTTAATCTTTGTATAGTTCAAAGATTAGTTGGTAGATTCCTCATGTCTATCATTCCATTTATCACCATTTCCAGTTCACTTATCCATAGTCAGATACTAAGGTCGATGGTCGTTCTTCAACTGTTATCTGTGTGCCCGTAACTTTATTCCCAAGAAAATTGATATTACAAGCTATAAAGTCATTCATATGCTAATATTGTTTACACCATTCAGATAAACCATACAATAACGTGTTGTTAACATAAAATTCAAATCAAAATCTATTTCAACATAGTTCTCATAAAAAGTGTGGGAAAGTATATTAATAAAAATATTCATAACAAGATGTATCGTTGGTCTGTTAGTCGCAAGTTCGAATGCTTTACTAAAGGTTTCAGTATCCTAGGTTATCTGCTCTGATTAGTTGATTTGGCTCTCGTTTCGATAAAGGATAAGCAAACTCATACTACAGGTTCAAACGTTCAGCCAAGAATTATTTTGATGTTATTCTAAAACTCCTATGAAAATACATTGAGTTAACCATAATCTTGAAGATAAGAAATGCGTCATCAGATCTGATGAATTGAGTTTAATTTTTACCTACATACGTGTGTAATCTTGAAGAAAAAAGAGTAGAAATACGTCATTAGATCTTACCTGATGTTTATCAGAGTCAAGGATATTCTATTCTCACAGTTTATAATACTTAACAGTATGACGTCATTTATAATCTCTGATATAAAGTAATTTAAATAATGTAAAATCTAATTTATAACTCAGGTAATAATGTATACATACCGCCAGTGTTATTATCAATTGCAATTTTTTTCTGAATGGGTACCCAATACCCATTTAAATATTAAATTTTTGAATAAAATAAAAATTACAAAAAAAAACCGACTTCATTGAAGAAAATTTAGGTTAAAAAGAACACTAATTTTAGTGTTGTTTCAAAATAACTTTTGGTCAAATTCGTCAAAATAATATTTATTTCGGAGGTCGCTGTTAAATAAGAAACACTAACTTTCGAACTTAAAATCATTTTGATCATATTAAATTTGAATATATTAACCGTCTTTCTTCAGTAAAGTTGGTTATACTTTTTTTGTAAAAAGGTTTTTATTTTTTAATCCACGCAGTCGAAATGTGTAGTTTTAAGTTTCTTACCCTTTCAAGCTTTTGCCTGTTAATAATGTACAAATTAATATGCACCTAAATTGCTTACTTAAGTATAATATTAGTCTTATTTAACACCCTCAGCGTTCCCTAAATCTCTAACCAAAGCAAACGGCGCGTCAGAGCGTCAGTTGCCCACGCGCAGCCCCAACATCCAGAAACATAAAGTAAACATTATCAATAAATAAATATTACACTTTATGATTCTATAAACTACTATGGTAAAGGAATCTTGCCGAATTTGGAATCTTGTAATAATATTCATGTGTTGACAGAGAAATAACATTTGAAAGGGTGAAAGCACTCGTAAATATGTGGAAAGGAATTATTTTATATGCAATAATATATTCCATTTTATTTGTTAATAAGATTGTTTTGATTGGTAAGATTACGATTTAGGAACTAGTAAACACAAATTTTCACTTAATGAAAATATTTTTTTGCTTTTATGACTTTGTAACAGACCTGTCTAACTTACGCATTGCATGTACATTTAAACATTGACTAATAAACGGAATATTATATCAGATTTTCTGTAAATGGTGTTAGTTTCATAACACCTCACCTATCACACCTGGGCCCTACAAGAGTAGGCAAAAAACATCACTTAGGTACCCTTAGCAGTATAATATATGTAATAATGCACTCGGTAATTTGAAAGAATTCATTTATCATTTATCATTTATTTAAAAGTACAGAAAGATCTGCAGAGGTCAAGTAGCTACCTACCATTTCATATTTCGGACATTCAGCAATTCGAAATATTTTAAAACTCCCTCGAGTTTTAAACTAACGAGAGTCGACTATACTTGTCTCACACAAATAACAGTTTAAAAGACAGAGTTCAAAGACAATGCACTTGACCACGGAAGACATAAAGTTTGATGTGCAGGCGCTAGTGCAGGCGCCACGAGAGTCCCGCGCCGTGTCTGACAACACCTTGCTAAGTAAACAATGGCTAGCTAATAATAATATGTGTCTTGTTTGACTGTTTGTATTTTACTTGGTTAGAAGATTTTGATGATTTTTCTAAAAAATTTGTGAAATATTGTGTAGCATCTTATGTTTTAGCTACATACTTACCAATTAACATTTCTATTTTAATTTAATTCGAGTGCTTTGACTGCCGTGGTATGATTACTTTTTAGTAGGATATAAATAGCTACCAATGTTAATATTTAATTTTTAAGGGACACCGTTCCATTTTTCCTGTATGTATTAGGTATATTTTTTCTGCAACTCTATGCCTTAAAGACAAAATTAAACCGATCTACTTAATATTTCAAAAAGTTTCTAACCGATGCATCACGCATGATAGTGTTAAAACACAGTTTAACAATAACACCAATTAGAAATTTACTACAAATAAAAACTAATTTGTGTCAAGCATTTGACCAAGGAAGACATAACATTTGATGAGCTGAGACGCGGGCGCCACGAAAGTCCCGCATTGTGTCAGACAAGCGGCGCGCGCGCAGCTTACACACTTGGTGAGTAAACAGTACAGTTTCACTGCTAACACTAATCTACCGAGTTTGAATGTTTGTATTGTTTTGTTTTTTTAAACTATGTAGGCTGTGGGCTGTAGTATGTGTGTTATGGGATAAGTGTAAAATTCCAGTTTTTAACTTTCTACTTGTATGTTTTATTAAAAGCTATCTGTCAATTTGCACAAATATAATTATTTTCGTTTGTTCTATGAATTGGATGGATGGACGGTTTTGGGGGGATTCTCCTTGGGCGAGGCAAGAGAGAGTCCTCAGACTCTTACTGACTAAAATCCTCTCCGTTCCTATACCTGCTTTTTGACCCGGAGGCTCGGTAAACCCACTAGGTCCCTAGCTCCGAGCCAATGAACGGATGCTAAGGAGGAAAACCATCCAATGACTCTTGCTAAATAAAAGTCACCTGTTCCTACTCCTATTTCGAGCCGGAACCCCGATGATCCGCTAGGCCTGCAGCTCCGATTTGAGTTGCCCATTAAGTCTATCTCCAGAGTCCAGACTTAACACTATTAGTGAATTAATTACCGGTGCACGGTGTAAAGCTACCGTTTCTGTTCATTTTATGTTTATTTCTTCCTTCTCAAGTAATTACTTGCATACTATTTTGGTTACCTAAGTGTAACATCACATCACATGAATAGCCTCTTCTCATATGGAGAAGGTTTAAGCATTAATCACCACGCTTGCTCAATCCGGGTTAGCGATTTCAAACTTATAATTAGAAATTATAAGCCCAGATTTCCTCACGATGGTGTCTCAATAATCTTAGTAGTTAGTACCTACTTTCTAAGATTATTGAGATTAATTGAGATTGAGAACTAAGATTATTTAATGTGAATGACTTTTTGAGTATACACATCGTTACTTGCTGTTGGTAAGTTTTGCACCCTCCGGGCCACCACGACATTATAAATAACGACAGTTTAAACCAAACAGTAAAATCAGACAGTTCCCAATAAGTCTGAATCCACAACTGCACAGCAACATACGCACGTAATTAGACATCCAAACTAAACGCGCGGAAGTACAAACAAGAGATTGTTTTTAAAACATAATACACATGAATTTAACTGAAAACCGGTTAATCTTTTGTAAGGAGCAATTAAACAATAAACAAACTTTGAAATAGCTTTCATTTTCTCTATTGCAGGGCTTGAAAACCTTTTTTCTATGTTGGGTAAATCTTTCGTCATCATTCGCTACGGACACAAACCAAAATTATTTGAAGCAAGCTACATTTATCGACCCGGAGCTGCAGACTGCCTAACGGGTCACAGGGGCACCGGCTTGAAAAGTAGGAGCAGTGAAACGGGGTGTTTTTTAGTCAGTAAGAGCCTGTCTCTCCCTCTCGCCTCGCCCAAGGCGGAACAAGTCATTGGATGATTCTCCCCCTCAAAAAAAGCTACATTTATATCATCTTCGATCATAAAAAACTATGTATAACATGGTGTTATATAGACGGAATCCGAAATCATTTTGTTGAGATCCTTACGACTATCGGATCCGTAGACCAAAGGTTTAGCATCCCTTCCCTAGTAATCACTTGTTATGACTGCCCGAAATGGTCAATGTTAGCTGTTATTTCAATACAGGCGAGGTTTTGCCGGTTAAAGTCTAAATATTATAGCAATTACACCAGAATAGTTAAATAGACTTGTTAAAATTAAACTGAGGAATTTTACTGGGGATTACATAATAAAACTTAAGTAGGTATGCAGTTATTTACAATGTACACCCACATTTCACCATTTGTGTTATAAGTCCCATGTAATAGGGCATTTTAGGGCAATTTAGCATTACGTGCCATAATGTGCACCGCTGCCTACTCCTACGAGGATAAAAGTCGTGACGTTATATCGCAGTTTTTTTAATAGACATTGTGGAGTTTGCAGACGCGAATCCGATAATTATACTCTCGCCTTTTTTAACACTATCTATAAAAAATACACGTACCTAGTTGTGGGTGTACCATAGGGTTCAATATTGGGCCCATGGCTTTTTCGTTGCACTTTTCAATTCTCGAACGGTTTCATATTTTCTTTTTTTTCTTTTTTTTCTTTTTTTTTAAAAACGTTGCCCCACACTAGGATTTTCTCCTGTGTCGTGGGTGCGTTTACAAACATACAATTTCACATGCACATGACACCCAGACCCGAAACAACAATTTGTGGATCACACAAAGAGTTGCTCCGTGCGGGAATCGAACCCGCTACACGTTGCGCGGTAGCCGGTTGCCCAGCCACCGCACCAACCGTGCAGTCAAAATTCAATTGCAAGTAATTTTATATATAAATTTATGAATTTTATCACCCATGAGCCCACCGTAGTTATCCCTATCTATAAATAATCTATGTACGGTCCTCTAGTCGAATTTATGACTCTGTCATGTCATAATCTAATCATACCGATTTCCTCTGCGAGGGTGTCAAAATGAAAACCAGTAGCATCAACCTTAGGTGTCGTACAACCAATCAAACAACAGAAGTAACACTTTCACACCGACACCGCCTCTATCTCCCAACCATAAGGGTTGTTTTCGCATCACAAGAATGACCGTGAACCATGGTTGATTGTACAACGATTATCATTTTAAAACATGTCCGCCCACAGCCTTAAGAATAAATTAAACACTTTACTTTTGACAGGGAACGTTAATTGGATATTTGAACCACTTAATTTTCAAACGTTTTTTCAATAAAATGCAACCATATTGATAACTGAGTTACGAAACGGTTTAACTTAACCCTGTTGTGAAATAAACTATAAAAGTCTTATCATTTAAAACTCTCGGTAAACTAGCCTTCATTAATACTAATCCAAAGTGGTCCATATTATCTAAGAAGGTTATAAATTAAGTGTGGTTAGCCAACATCCCGACTTGGACGTTATAAAGAGTTACCGTGGCCACACACGGCGCAGGAATAAAAAAGGTTATTGACGCATCGTGTGTTGTCTACGGGCTTTGAAACTCCTTTGTCCTGCAGATAGAAATTAAGTTTAATGTATTCATTTTGATCATGCTGTGAGGATCTGTGTTAAGATAACTTTTAAGTATTGAACAGCCTATTAAGATAAGATGGGGACAAATTGAGCCTATTTCAAATTACAGACGTTAATGTGATCTTTAGAATCTGAACATGAGTTGAGACATGTATGGTTAAAGACGTTTTAAGTCAATGTTACCTATCTATTCAAAATGTAGTTAAAATATCAGTTACTTATCGAGAACATTGTTACGTCCGCTTCGTTTGTCAATCAGGGATTCCTGGATTTATGGATTCAATTCCCGAGTCAGACAAAAACGGTCAAAAGTGGGAGTACTTATTTTATCTACCTACCTATAAATAGACACCCATTTCATATTTTTATTTATTGCGAACTGTAGATTAGTCGTAGACTTGGTATAGACATTGCGCAGTGGTTGGGTGACCGGTTGACGGGAAGTGTAGCGCGGGTTCGAAACAATCCACAAATGATTCTTCTGAGATTTGGTCTGACGTTTTCAAACATACCCTGGACACTGAAGTCTTCTCCAGTGTCCTACAGAAGATCATCCAATAATAAATCTAAGAATAATTCCAACAACGGTTAGGTACTTTCTTAACCTTTCAACCAAAACGGTAACACTATCTATATTTGGCTTCGTCATCATTACCAATGCCATGATAAAAATCTTAAAAAAAAAACATCTCATTCAGCCTTTAACAATGCAGTTTCCTGGTTCATAACGTTCTTTGTTAATGCTCCCGACGATATTATGGCGGGGTGTATCCATTGTCACCAGGTCGTGGGCGATGCGGCTGACATCAGATTTTGTAAGTCAACACAGAGAACGACATCTTTATATCTTAGTTCGCATTTGTGTAATCGAAATGCCTGAACGTAACTTTGTAGGCGTTGTTCCTATTTGTGTTGTGAAAGACGGACAAGATATTAGATCAAGTATTACTAAATAAATAGCTTTAAACTTGCGCGTAATGTGGGTGTACTTAGAACACCCACGTAAATTAATTATTATTATTACCCTGATTAATTTACTTTCTTCTATTGCGGGTACCTAAGTAACTCGTGAAAAATGTTATCAACGCTGTTAAGTCAGTTAATAAGAAGTTATGTACGTTCCACCTACTTTTTATCTATATCCCTTCATAGAGCAACAGGTGTAATCGCGTAATGTTATGTTAGAATAAAATGAAACTATACGTACAAAAAGTATATATTATTATAGCGTACATGCAGCGTGTGAGTACACTACTGACGAGGAACCTTTATCTTCGGTCCAGGCGTGTCGGAGTGCAGTCGCCGTACTTGTGATACGTGTTGCTGAGGCCATAAGTAATACCATTATTAAAATAAATGTCCAAAACACGCCACAGTTATAAACCGTTAATTTTTTCGCAATATTTTCAGTCTTTAATCCTACCTAAGTTTTTTCTGATTTTTGCAGAACACAGTAGGTACTGCTGACTGTACCAGCGCAGCGCAAACATACTTTGTAAATGCGCGATTGTTGACACCACTTGTTTCGTTCAAAACCTCGAAAACATGTGTTAGTTGTCTTAGAATATTGTTGAATAATTTTATAAGTGCTCCATGAAAATCCTAATTATGCTTAGTTACGTCTCGAATTATTTAGTTCCGAATTCTAATAAACAATTTCAGTAATTCTATCAATTCCCGAACTGGCACTATTCTGTCATAAGTGAATGTCAATGTCAATGTTGATATTACTTGACATGGTTTTCCCAGTCGTCAAACCGACTTCGTAAGAATATTTTTACAATTTCCGAGTCTGTATGTAAATATTGATTTACTTAAGACTTTATCACGATAAGTTATTTCAAGGTTAAAGCTGAGATATGTCAATTCATTGATCATTCAGTCAGCATTCGCTACACGCGTCCTTCATAGATATACACGGAAAAAAAAACATTTTCTTTACATGTCTATTATAAGTACGAAAAATGATTACTGAGTCACGGTTTAAGTGAATTTCCCGCGTGAGTGCGGTGTATTAATGACGTGTTTTAAGTTCTTTTAGTTGTTTGTGGAACTGTTATAGTGCGGACGTGTTTGGTAACAAAAAACATGGATAAAGTAAAACTGTTTTGGTCAAAAACTAACCGGTGGCATAGAGGTACGTACAATTAATTTATGCTAACAATAATCATCGAAATTAACTCAGCATACTTACATTAAATGCTTTAATGAAATTAAAGAACATTAATTTTTATATTCTAGTGTTTTAAAAAACATGAATTTTTATTGCAGCAATCTTGTAAAAATCGAATTAATTTGTTATAGCTAATCAGTTATATATGCATGATATATTCATTGATAACTGATGATTAGTAGATAAACATGTTTGAAATAAATTATGTACCTAACAGCTGAATTCAGAGACATTAAATAATTACTTAAACTATTCCTTAGTAACGATATGTATCGAAAACAATTGCTAAAAACTGGATTAAGTAACCATAAAATTACTATGATTACAACAGTAAGTATTTATAAAACAAAGTAAGAAATATACTCACATATAAATATACAAGTAAATATATATTATTTACTTTTACTTTACTAGTACATATTTACTTTTTACTATTACTTATGCTTATACTGTATTGTATCAAGATTACGAGTGTGTATGTGGTTAAATGCCAATTAATAAATTTGACCCAAACAAATGGGTGCTTAGTTCATAAAAGTTAGGTAATTCTCTCCCATTCATTAGTTCATTAAAAATGTTCGATTGTTTTACCAGTTTGCTTTGATTGCAGCAAACATTTTAAAATGTTTCTTAAAATAAATATAAAAAACAAACATTGTCTTGTGTGAAAACAAATGTCTTGCAATTTGAAACTGTAATGAATTTTAGTGCCTAATTATAATACCTGCAAAACATGTTAAACCATTATTATTACCATTAACTTACTAAGTACATATGTATCTATTTATTTTATCATTTTTCTTTGTGTGTTGTGACTAAAATTGATGTGGTATAATTTTTTTGTTCCGAGATAGACATCAACTAATTACCTAACTATATTCATTTCATTATTAATACATCGCATATTTGACCCCCTACAAACAGACACTCATATGCGCAGTTGTTTGCGTTTGATATACTTTGCATTTAATTTTAACTACTTTTTCTTATAGGTAGTTACTACATTTAAAATTAATTCACAATAGTTAGTTAGTTCTATATTTTAAATTATCATGTAATTATATTATTTAATACTATTTACAAAGGGAGCAATCGGCATTTGTTACATACTTAGCATAATTATAACTAATAAATATCCATCATTAATATTAATTACTATTTCTTCATTCTTAGTTAATGTGGACATTATGTAATAATGTAACTTGTATCATTATTTGTACACTGTACAGGTGTTTTTGTGCACACAATATTACTTATTATAATAGATAATCTAACTAACTACTTATTTATAGCACATCTAACTAGTTAATATGTCATCACATCACTGAACTTTGAAATATAACTAACTACTACCATCCTTGACCATTGTGTACCTTATCTATAAGCACTTGTTATCAAAATCAAATGAGCTGAATCTTATATCTCGCCATAATATTGCTTTATCATACTGACATAACAATTTAGGTACTTACATTAAAATCATGCAGCTGACTCATTCATAAGAATTTTTATGCTGGTGCAATTATTTTCATTTATTTCTACAGACTGCTTAGATATAGGATGTGCTGTTTTTAAATAATACATAGCACTACGTAACTATAACTATCTCTCCTATGTCGTGGGTGTGGATATGTTTAACCAAACATTCAAGTTCACTCATACATACCCAGCCCAGACTTAAAACAAGTCAGCCACTGCACCCAGTATGCAGACAAACTGTAATTTACTGAACCTGGAAACAAAATCAGTCGTTTAATCGGCAGTGGCGATCGAGCCTTTTTTTTGAGGAGAGAAAATCATCCAATGACTTCTTCCGCCTAGGATGAGGTGAGAGGTAAATGGATTTTGTTTTTGCAAACAAAAACTTTTTCTCATTTAACTAACTATTAAGAACAGAAAACAAATCCTAGTTAGTTAATCTTAATTCTTGTTTTAGTGTTATTGCCTACATAGTCCAGTCAATTTAGGAATTCACCTCGGAATGCGAGATACCCAGCTGTAATTTTGTATATACTTGTATATTGACCCCCTAAAACTTGTCTCAAATCCTACATCCAGGTCCAAAGGTCCCAAAAATCGTTTTTTTTTTTTGCGCTTTTTTGGAAATATCTCATTTCCTATGGGTTTTTGGTATTTAATACCAATATTGTAAAATACAAAATTCTCTACAACTTTTGTCTAAACTTTTTTTTATACGGTGAACCGTTTTCGAGATAGAGGGCGGAGAGCGTGCGGTCACTGCATCTCTTCAAAAAATTTTTTTTTCGTCTAACCTATTCGTGATGGTTGTCTATGGATAGGACATTAAAAAATACGTCATGGTTCCTAAAACCATTTTTCGTCAAAATCAATCGTTTGAAAGATAGACGCTTCCAAAGTGGAAAAATGAGGTCAATAGAATGTGTCCTGCCCTCTAACTTTTAAAATAAGTGAGTAAGAAAACTAAAAAAAATATATGCTGTAGATTTTAATGGAAACTTTCAACGAAAATTGGTTTGAATGAGATATCATAATTAGTTTTTAAGAATTGATTAAAAGAATTGAGAAAGTGGAAAATTAAGTGTGTTTTTTTTTAAATGTATTAATTCTTAAAAACTAATTATGATATCTCGTTCAAACCTATTTTCGTGGTTTTAGGAATCATGACGTATTTTTAATGCCCTATCCATAGACAACCATCACGGATAGGTAAGACGAAAAAAATTTTTTTGAAGAGATGCAGTGACCGCGCGCTCTCCACCCTCTATCGGGAAAACGGTTGACTGTATAAAAAAAAGTTTAGACAAAAATTGTAGAGAATTTTGTATTCCACAATATTGCTATTGAATACAACTACCAAAAACCCATAGGAAATGAGCTATTTCGAAAAAACCGCAAAAAAACGATTTTTGGGCCCTTTGACCCTGAATTTTAAGGGTTGCTTACACCCTACCATATGTAGGTTTTGAGACAAGTTTTAGGGGGTCAATATACAAGTATATACAAAATTACAGCTGGGTATCTCGCATTCCGAGATTCTTACCTAATTTTGCCTTATTTGACTGGACTAACAGTCGTTTGTGATAAAAGATAAAGCTTTTCAATTGACGTAAACACATGTACCTAGTTATATTCAGATACTTACAGATAAAAGTGTACCTAATATGTGTAAAGTAATAAGGTATGTTTTACCTTTTTCCTGAAATGTATAATTATCATGTAACTTTAGTACGCGCGTAAAAACTTCCCCGTTCTCTTAAGAATTGCGGGAAGTCCTCAGTAATCACCACTAGGTTCTAGAAAAACGTAGGAAACACCTGTTGTAGGTAGGACAAGAACAGAGAGAGGGGGAGAGAGAGAGAGAGAGAGTGAGAGGGAGAGAGAGAGAGTGATCGTCAAGAAAATCTTACTGGACCTAGAAAAACTGCATATCAAATGCACAAAAAAATCAGGAAATAGTTACCTATAACTTGTTTCACAGTTCATGTAAAATGTTCACTGGTACCTATAGGTATCCTAACTATAACCAAATGATTCATTAATGACGTAATATCAGCTAATAGGTGACAAGGTCGTCTAGATTGTGTTCTAGACCAGAGGTGACCCATCGATTAGACACAAGACCTATCACAAAATGAAATAGACATGACACACCAGTAAATGATAAATGATAAATGATATTTATTTTGCAAATAGGTTATAAAATAACACCTTTACACGTCAATCTCTTAAATAGTTAACTAGATGAGGCCGGCATTTCCTATCCGACTACTCTGAGAAGAAATGCCGAAACAAACTCAGAGGTCATAGTCTCTTTTAAAGTCCAGACAAAATCAATTAAAGATGTCGGAGAACCGTGCAAGTTGATTCTGTAGTGGTCTTTTGAGGAAAGAACCACAGCAGTTTGAGCGGATCTGTTCAGATGGCAGCACGCATGTGTCAGTTTACAATCAGCTCAGCTGACGGCTGTTGCTGAATGATCCGACGAACAACACCAACCAAAAGAACATTTGGGTAGGCCACACAAATGCTCAAACTGTCAGAATATAATTTACTAAAAATAAAATGACTAGCAAAAGTCTCACACGGTCCTCAAACTAACAATTTTAAAAGGAAATATAAAAATATAAAAGGAAAAAAATATAAAACAATGTCAAATTAAGTTAATGTCAAATTGTATAAAAAATGTAACTATATGTTACAAACATGTCAGCAAGACCTGTGTGGACATTATAGCAGTTCATTCCCAAGCCTGACTATCCTCCAAGTAGTCTTTTATTTTATAAAAAGCTTTACTACAAAGTTTTTCTTTAATAACATTTTTAAATTTACCTAGGTTTAAACTTTGAATATGGCTGGGAACTTTATTGTAAAAGCGTATACATTGACATCTAAACGAACCGCTTATTTTCTTAAGTCTAGTAGTAGGAACAACATATTTATTTTTATTTCTAGTGTTGATATTGTGTATATCACTGTACTTTTTAAATAACTTTATGTTTTTATGAGCATACACTATATTTTCATAGATAATTTGTATTGAGAGGCAACAGTCATTATATTAATTTCTTTAAATAGTTCCCTGAGAGAATGCCTCGGACTAAGATTATAAATTGATCGAATGGCTCGCTTCTGCAGCACAAAGACAGACTGAATGTCAGCAGCATTCCCCCACAGGAGAATACCATATGACATGATACTATGGAAATAACTAAAGTATACTAGACGCGCTGTATTTACATCAGTTAAATTTCTAATTTTTTTAACGGCATATGCTGCTGAGCTGAGCCTTTTCGACAACTTATCTATATGTGGGGCCCACTGTAGCTTAGCGTCTAGGGTTATACCTAAAAAGATAGCTGAATCTACAGGGTCCAACTCCCCGCCCTTGATTAGCACGCTGGTTCGTGTTATCCTCCTTTGGTCATTTTAGAGTACTATGTACCTAGGTACCTAGTGATGCTGATGTGGCCTATGGGATTACCAGTCGAAATTTTGTTCTCTCTATTTTTTTTTTTGGTAGAAAATCTTCCATTGACTTCTCCTGCCTTGGGTGAGGCGAGAGAGTTTCAGACTCTTACTGATTAAAGACCACTCCTGCTTTCCGAGCCGGAGTCCCGATAACTCGCTAGGTAGTCCGCAGCTTCGGGTAGTAGTTAATTAGTTTCTTAGCTATAACTAACTATGTCACGAAACAAAAAAAACAGATTCAGTGTAGGTAATTCGTTACCCAGTCCCATAGAACAGATATGGCGCATAAAAGTAGTAGTACCTAACAAACATAACACGCATTTTGTTGGAATTATGACAGGACATTCATAGGAATTTTAACTACAAAGCGTCATAGTCCTTTAGCAACTCCTGTCCCCAATTTAGTACCCACAATGGCCCGCATTCAAAAAGTCCCGCTTGTCCTGTTAAGTATAACTACCTACGGAAAAGTTCATATACCGATTTCCTTGTACAAATAAATACATCAATAATTCTGTACATTCATTCGTCATTGATAAAAAGAACCTTATTCACAAGATTACAGGTAAAAAATGAGGTTATTAACCTTTGATCTTGACTTGCACATTTTTCGTGGTGATGATGTAACTGGTATGTACTTTGAAACTGAGTACGGCGGTCACGCTTTAGAAACTTGAGCTGCCTAGCGTAACAATAAATTTACTTCAACTTCATGTTGGTACATGTGTTGTTTTATTTTTGGGATATGAAATAGATATGTGTTGTTTTGTAAGTTAGAATAAACTAATGCTAAACGGACGAAGTGATACCATGACCCCATCGCCACACAGAAAACCGGTAACTATGATGAAACGCTTGTCTTATGTTTCACCGTGTAAGAGCTCTTAAACTACCAACTACAGAGGTATCTGCAACTGTCGACGCGTCGGTGGCATCAACTCCTCAATCTCCAAAATGTACAATATCTACTGCTTATCATGAGGTCATCTGTCTTCTCAATTCAATGAAACGAAATAGAGTGGCTCTTCTCTAAGAAAAGAAGAAGATTCTCCGTTATTGCATGTGTATCTAGGTCTATTTTTATCAGTATAAACGGTGTAGCTCGATATTCGACTAAATCGAAACTCTAATCGAAAACAGCTGAAAAGGTAGTTTTTTTTAATGGGAGGAAAGTCATTCTATGACTTCCCTTTGCCTTAGACGAAGCGAGAATGAATATTAGACTCTTACTGACTGAAAACCACCCCATTCCTACTTCTGCTTTTCGAGCCAGAGCCTCGGTAAACGCGCTAGGTAGGCCGCCGTTACGGTTCAGTAAATATGTAGCTATCTAACTACAAAATATATAAAAGTATCCTCACTTTATTCCAGGTTTATTCATCCTACTGCTGGTGGAAACGAGGGTGCTTCCCGGAGGCCAGTTGGGGTTCCTCTGCAATGACCCTGCGCTATCACATCCCTTCAATGGAGACACCATCAGCTGGAAGTGGCTTCTGGCAACTTCGATATTCGTACCATTAATTGTTGTAAGTAGACTTATCATAAGAGATAAAAAAAGTGCGGAGGATAGGTGATAAAAGATCTGAAGTAATTTTTGCCATCTAGGTACTATATTTTTGCCTTCCTAACGATTTCAGCGCGGTTTCACAAGCTCTGCTTAGCTCCTATTGATCGTAGCCCGACGTTTTATACCCTACAACCTTCCTCGATAAATGAACTAACCAACACAAAAAGGCATATTCAAATCGGATCAGTAGATTCGGAGATTAGCGTGTTTAAACAAACTAATAAGATTATGAGCATCCGAAGTTTTGAATTGTTTGTTTCGTTTGATTTGCAAGAGCGATTCTGGAGTCGATATGTCTAGAATCCTTTGGTCATAAATTCTCATTGATGACAAGAATCCTACAATAGTCTTCAATGTTTGTTAATAAAATATAATCAAGTATTAAAACCAATAATCCACATCCATCAATATTAGCCGCAGATGTCGCCACTGTCGATTTTGGGTCCCTACAAGCAATATGTATTTATTTTACAGATGTTAATAGTAGAAAGAAAGTACCATAATGAGAAGCCATCGAAGTCCAAGTTGGCAGTGGAGTGGTTCAAGGAGTATCTCTACGGGCTGCTGGTCAACCTCCTCATTGTGCAGACCCTGAAGCTGATCGTCGGCTCCCCGCGGCCACACTTCTTTGACACCTGCAGTCCTAATGAGGCGCAGACTTGTAAAGAGTGAGTATTTTTCTATTTTTGAGATCTAACTGGATAAAATTAGTTGAAATAAAACTTAAGAAAAGGGGAACCAAATTCAAAAGTTAATGGGTGAACCTTCATTCTTATAAGTAGGCTTTTTTAATACCTATACCTTAAACCTTCTCCTAAGTCTGAAAAATACTATAGTAAATTCGGTATTAAAATTGGTTCAGCAAAATGCGAGATAATCGCGCACAAACATACATACAGGTGAGAACCTCCTATTATTGAAATCGATTGAAAATATTATTACATTTATAAGAAGAAAAAATATTGGATTGGTCATATCATAAGTGCTTCACCTAAACTAGGAATAAAACCTATTGTAACCTGTTTCCAGATCTGAGTACGTGGCAAGCTACACATGTACGAAAGCGCACTGGATCAGTCAGTCGGACAAGAGCTTTCCTTCAGGACACACGTCTCTTGCAGTACACGCCGGAGTGTTCCTAGCTGTAAGTATTTATAATATAATTGTTAGTAAAAAGAATTAACTTTAGTGTGGGAGAGCCATGCTTCGGCACGAATGGACCGCCTCGACCGGAGTGATACCACGGCCTCACAGAAAACCGACGTGAAACAACGCTTGCGTTGTATTTCTTGTGTGACTGAGGTTACCGGAGGCCCAATTACCCCCTTTTCGCAATCTTCCTATTCCCCGATTCCTCTAACCCTTCAATTCCTAACCCCAAAAAGATAACGAACTTGTAACGAACCTCCAACCCGCACCCTCATGCATGAAAGTTTCTTGGAGTTTCTTGCTCGTTCTTCTCCATTCGAAGCTACACTTTGGAACGAACACCTTTCTTCACTGACAGACAGACTGACGGACAATTCAATTTGACGTTTCAAAAGTGCCTTATTTAGGATTAATTGAAATAAATGCTTTGACTTTGACTTTGAAAAGCAGACGTCTGAAACCTCCGGGCCACCATGACATTTATTCACGAAATTATCTCTAATTGCAGTACTACCTCTACCGCCGTACGAGTATGACGCTCAAAGTGCTGGTGTTCCAAGCGGTCTTCGTGAGCACGGCCGTAGTGTGCAGCGTGTCAAGAATGACGGACCACCGGCACCACTGGTGGGACGTACTCGCGGGGGCAGTTATAGCTGTGCCTGTACTTTATTATACGGTGAGTTAAATTTTAGTTTAATTTGTAATGGGGTATTTTGTAGCTTATTTCTGAGATCTTTGACGTTCAAACGTGCCTTTCCGGTCCATTTGAAGGAAATAATTTCGATTTTTGGTTTTTGTATTGTTTTTTGTTTGTATTTTTTGCTTCGATATTTGTTTATTTTATTTTTTTGCTCTCGATAACTCGACAATTTTCGGGCTCGAAAGTAATCGAGTATTAAGAATAATAGTGGGAGTTGTTACTGGTTGGGGTATATCGAATATCGTTTCTTGCTCGTTATGCTTCATTCGAAGCTACATTTAGGAACGAGCACCTAGCTTCACTGACAGACAGACTGACAGACTATTATTTATTTCTTTATTTGTTGACATTTCAAAAGTTTCTATTTATGGTTTAATTGAAATAAATGATTTGACTTTGACTTTGGAATAACACATAGGCTACTTTTTATCCCACCCATGGATTCGCGGGCAAAGCAGCTGACAAGAACTATTAAGCTAATAATAATTTTCAATTTGTCCCAGATTCATTCCCTGTGCAACAACTTCGAGTGTTCAAACAACAGCTCCACAACGGAGAACAACGCGCCGATAAGTATTGAAACTAAAGTTGTCAACGTACCTCTAATAAACGCGAAAGAAACATAATTAAAAAAAAAACTACTTAATATATAGGTAAAATAATTCTAATTCACGGTGACAAACGATAATGTACCTTAATGACTAAGCTATAGGATTGATACTTACACGTTAATGGATAATTCAAATTAAGAATTTGTGTTGAATGTGTAATTTAAATTGTGAATTTAGTGGCAGTCTAGTAAAATGTACCTTAAGGTAAAGAAAATAAAGTTGTATTTTCAATGAAGAAAGGAAATGACGCTTTTTTGTCGTGCATATGTGAAAATCTTCAAATAATAGTAAAATTTTAATTTAAATTTCAACTCATGCTATTCTCAAATTTATAATTGACACAGTAAAGTATATTTTACCATGAAGACTAAAAATAATATAAAATATGTAATGTGTAATAATTTAATCTACTCGTATGAAACTCTAAACGTTAATTTGCTACCGGATTATGTACCCTATGGCAATACTTATTAAAGTCTTTCATTAAATGTAAAAAAATATCATTTTAAATAATTTATATCCAATGTATGAATGTAATTGTTTATTATTACTGAATCATTATAATAGTATATATTGTGAGACATGCTAAATTAACTAAAAAATCACAGTTTACTCTCGTATATTAATGAGAAAAGTGGCAGAGCTTTAGAAGGCACAGAGGAACTTTTCATCGCGAGCAGCGTGCGCAGACTCGGCGACGTCGCGCATCCTACTATAGGCTGCGTTAGTAGTCTAGTGCCCCTAGTACAGCTTTTCTCCATGACATGACATACGTGAGTAAATCATGGTTTTTTAGTTAACATACAAATAGTCTTAAAAGTCTAAGTAAGTACATAAAAATATGAATTTCATAACTATCTGTCCTAAAGGACTGGACAACTAGTCAAATTCAGTACTTGTTTAAAATCAAATTGGTATTTGATTTCTATATGAAAGTACTTTGCTAAGATTTTTTTTTAAAGAAAATACATAATTACGTAGCATACGTTATGATGTTATAATCATGAGTGAATCTGATATACATTTTGTATGTAAACACGAGAGAGAGATAAATTCTTATTTTTCGAAGTCATGGACTTAAGCGTAAACGGCTGGACCGAATGCGCTGTCTTTTTTCATTTATGATAATGTGACGAGGAGTTTCCTATCGAAACAAGTAACATATACATAGAAATATGTTTACGTCTAATATCTAACTTTTCAGACGTCAGGAAGGGGCTTAAATTCCAATTACTAAATATGACCTAAACCAACAAACAGGTTAAGCAAAAA
The DNA here is from genome assembly GCF_023101765.2 of Spodoptera frugiperda. Lineage (NCBI taxonomy): Eukaryota > Metazoa > Arthropoda > Insecta > Lepidoptera > Noctuidae > Spodoptera > Spodoptera frugiperda. Next base: position 12,380,292 of record NC_064218.1, read on the forward strand.
AAATGGTTAAAAGAATATGACCAAAATGGTAATCAATTTCTAAATAAATATTATCATGATTAATCTAGTGCAGTCATGAAAATGTGATTGTAAACTCTGAATCCTATATGCATATTGAACTTACACACAATAGATGCTTAATTAATTTCTAAGTGATATATTTGCCCTAATATTAAATATGCGAAAGTAAGTTTGTCTGTTGATGAATTTTGCTAGAAAGAATGGGACCTTAGAAAGTTACTTTCTACTAAAAAACGTAGAAATTATAGGGAGTAGTTGTATTACAAAATACTAGTAATTTAAAGCAAGGATACACTGTGGGACAAAATAATGTACAACGACGTTGATGTTGCCAGACAAAAGGCCGGCTACGCATTTGTAACGCCTCTGGTGTGTTCAGTAACCACTGACGGCGGCGATTGCTTACAATCAGGTGATCCGACCGATTGTTTACCGGCTTATTCCATAAAAAAAGATGTCAACCAAAGTCCGGCAACGTCGCTGGCGACATTTGCCCCTAGTGTATTGGCTTTAATAATAATATTGTAGAATACATTCCAAAATTATTAAAATCAATTATTATTTCCTTAAAAAATATATAGATATTTGTTACGTTTATATGTATTACATATGTAACAGACAGTGAGATGTCTTCTAAAATTCTATTTTAAAAGTATATATTAAGAATAGTAGTTCTCTAAAGGAGATCTGTGTATTTAAAGGTGGCTTTGAGCCCGCAGTTGCCTTTCATAGGCTTGTGAAAGTTGATTTTTATTAATTTCATTTTATTATACATATTATTTAACAATGCATGCATCTGATTTATTACCAAGTAAAAAGCATGAAGCAAATACAAAGAGATATCATATCTGGATTTCCCTGCATTTCAAAAATATAAATATATAAATGTTGCCAATTATCCACATTTTAATGTGCCACTTTCTGAGCGCTTACAACTGTAGATAGGTTGGTAGAATACCTTTTTACTTATAATATCATTTGCACTATGCACATTATGGCATCTTCTCTTTGCATTTGCTTCATGATAAAACGACTGTGATTACTAACATATTTATTTGAAGAAAGAAAGAATTTTCTCTTTCTTTCTATTTATTTAATATTTCCACCAAAGTATTTTATTTTGTTTGTGATATTTACTTAGCGGGTTTTCATTGTTTAAATTAGTAAAGTAATAATTTTAAATCATGTAATCACTATGTTTATTCCTTTACAATTTCATTATTTATTTATTTTTAAATAGTCATTATTTATTTTAATTTTAATTAGCGTGGTGGTAATTTTGTAATTATTTAAATTTGGTTTTTATTTATATTATCAAACAAGTATTGTAAGTAATTAGTTTATAATATATCGACGGTTAATTAATCTAAGCGTTTTTTTTTGCGTTATTATGTTATATTTGGTATTATATGCGATATTCGGATACAGTGAATTATTCCATCATATATTGTGTGAAAAACACGTCGCTTAGATCAATTAATCCTTTCAACGGTCGATATTAAGAATAAAAAGTACCTACCTTTGTGTATACACTACCTATATATTTTAACTTAAAGAAAGTGTATGTGTACTAGCCCCAGTAAAACAATCAACTAACATGATAAATTAGAAAATAACTAATAAGCAATACTTAATACCTTTTAATAAGAAAACATAAGGCAAATATAATTATTTATCTTATTATCTATACTAATATTATAAAGCTGAAGAGTTTGTTTGATTGTTTGTTTGTTTGTTTGTTTGTTTGAACGCGCTAATCTCCGGAACTACTGGTCCGATTTGAATAATTCTTTTTGTGTTGGATAGTCCATTTATCGAGGAAGGTTATAGGCTATAAAACATCACGCTATAACTATTAGGAGCGAAGAAATAAAGGAAAATGTGGACAAAACGGGGGAAATTATTAATTCTTGAGGGCTTCCGTTGCGTGCGCTGCGAAAACGGTTCAAGATATGAAAAATATATGTATGAAAGAATTATTCCTCTTAAAATGATCTAAAAAAAAGTCCGCGACAGTATATGTCTATCTTTTAAGGTTAACTCACTAGAACCGTTTTTATGGTAATCAAATTGGGTCGAAATTAATACATTATTTATTAAGACTTGCATCAACGTTACAATATTATTTTTATCCAAATAAACGTGTTGTTCATTAAGAGTATTTAATTGTGAACAATATTGTCTTTGACATCACTTAATTTCAATCAACATCTTAGGAGATATTACAATTTTAAAATAACACCGATATAAAATTCACCCGCGCCGCGTGATGTGCGAAATTGAAGCTGAAAGGAGAGGCATTGCTTGGAGCGACGCGGAGAGGGGGTGTAACTAAACTAAAAAAAATATAATCTTACTAACGAATAACATTTTTTGGACAATCGAAAACCTTTGTTTACAGCGTACATTGGCAAAAATAGGTTTACCACACGCTCACATTTTATTGTGGCTGGCTAATAAAGTACTACCAGATTCTACAGATACGTAGAGAGTGAGGAGTGTCAGACTCTTACTGACCAAAAACCACCCCGTTCTTTCGCCTGCTTTGAGCCGGAGCCCCGGTAACCTTTTACGTTGTCTGCAGCTCAGGATCGGGCATCAGCCCTACTGGGCCCCATCTGTGATGGCCTGTCTCTTTGAAGCGCGCGCGAATCGCGTCGCGCCGTACGCACGGTACTGGTTCTGGTCGGGCAGCGAGCTACCCTTACTCGCCGTCCGCAGACCCGCACTTACGGTGGCCGGAGATCGTCATGCGATCCCTGACGCCCGGAGTGTCTTCTGAGGCAGCTGGGTCGTGAGGAGGATTGTTTGCTCACGCACTCCGCCTCCTCCTTAGCTAGCATGACTGCTTCGCAGAAGGGAGAGACGGTGTCCCATTTCCTCTCGCTCCGCACTATGGCCTGAACCAGAGCCGGACGCGAGAGCTTACCGTCCACGACCACATCTCTATGGACATGGCGGTGCTCAGCCCATGCAGGGCACACTGCCACTGTATGCTCCACCGCGTCCTCCGGGTAGTCCTAGCAAAGACGACACCCGGCTGAAATGGCCGGATGTTTTCTCCTGCCGAATCCAAAACTTCCGTATCCGGTAAGCACCTATGTTTGGCAGTAGGTGAGGATGAAAGAGGGGACTTACTACTGCAAAATCAGCGAGCCCATTCTAAAAAGTACCCTAGGAATTTTCACCATCCTATAGGCGCAGGTCTCCAAGATAACAGTGGAAATACAGCAATAATTCGTGTCAAAGGTACAGAAATTAGCGTGGATAATAGGTGGGTTGATCCCTATAATTCAGCGCTATCACGAATTTTTATTTAATAATATTCAATGCACTCATTAACTGTGGGTAACAGCTATAATTAATAAAGCTGAGGAGTTTGTTTACAAAAATAAATATCCCAAAATAACTATTCCACGCGGACGAAGTCGCGGGCACAGCTAGTTACGAAAATAAATACACTTACCGTAAAACCTCTAGAAAATGTTATCCTATTTTTTTACTTGTAGCATTAATTACCTATATAAAAGTCGCTATTTTTATTGTGGGAAAATTAAATAAATTATGGTAATTTATGTGGGAATATGTAATGGATTAGGATCTTATTTCAGCTTCTTAAGTAGTCATAATAAATGTAATATTATAAATGCGACAGTTTATATATTTGTTACTCATCTTAATACAGAATTAATTTAATATAATACAAGAAGCACAGCAGCACATGTAATCAATCAATCACATTTTTATTCTGTCAGTAATTTTATCTTAGCAATAGTTTCTGCAAGCTTCCTAATGAAAATGTAGAAAGTTATTGTATTTATTTATTAGATATCTTTCATGAGACATACTAAATTAATTATTATGATCGGCTTAATCACGTAAATGTTTGACGAGGAACTCCACTAGTTTCAAGCCATGCTAGAGGCTCATATTCATGAACAGCATTTCTCGACACACGACGCGGCGATTGTCGCTAGTCGAGTTCCTCGTCAAACATTTACGTGAGTTAGCCGATCATAATAATTAATATAGAAAGTTAGCTAATAGTAATAAGAAATGTTCGCCAAATAGTACACTGAATAAATAATAAGTATAATGCAATTGTGTATTGTCTATATTTTGTATATTATGATGTACTAATTTATTTTTGATCACGTGTGTATTAAAGGTGGTTTATTTTTCAAAAACTTTGTTTTATTTCTACTCTGAAAACAACACAACGTTACGCCTTTTTATTCCCGAAGGGGTAGGTAAAGGGGCACATTACCGCACGTAATGCCACTACAATGTATATCCACTTTTAACAATTTGTTTTATAAATCCCATGTAATTAGGGGGTAAGCCTATTACCATATACTGGGCACAATTCCAGACTCCATGCTACTACTGAGATTTTCGAATAACCGTAAAAAGCCCAGTAATATTTTGCCCGACCCGGGAATCGAACCCAAACCCCTTGTTCAGCAGTCGCACACATTTTCCAATGTAGGTACTTAACTAGTCATACAATACCTATATACTTGACATGTCCACAATAAATCTTTTGTTTGATTTTAGATAATGGAACTTGATTAATATACCTACGTAATTACGTACAATCGTAAATAAAATAACTGACAACTAACGTAATGTTTATTTAGTATGTAATAAAAAATCAAACAAGTAGACTTTAATACGCCTATAGAATAGAATCAGGCGTTACTTTGCAGAAATCCATGCAACACTAACAATACAATAAATTTTTAGTTTTTATTTCGCTTGTTGGAATAAAAACTACGTAAGTTGCGTGTGAATATATAGGTACAGAAGCGTAGTCATTACAAGTAGATAAATTAAATTACGTTCATTTATTACGTCAAATAGGTACAATAATTGGCCATCCAAATTACCAATAATCATGCCAATTATAATAATTTCTAATCAAATACTAAGTCTCTAAGGAATCTCATTAAAAGTGTAATTAATGTTTGTCCCCAAATATTCTCTGACTTGACGGAAGCTTTGGATTGTATTAACATAGTTAATATTTACTTAAATGCTTTTCAAGTCATTTCCTGTTATTGATATTCAGTATATTACAAGTTTCAGTCGTTACAGGGCGCTTAACTTTGACAACTTTAAGTATGAAACATAATAAACTCGTTCTAGTTTTAGTTTCTTTTATGTTTATGAATGTGGTGTACCCCAAGGACTTTACTTGGGTCCAATTTATTAAAAGCTTTGTGGAAAATGAAAGAAAACCAACTGTTTTGATATGTTGTGATCTGTGCTGGGAAAAATGTAAGTATCTACTAAACCAATCTTTTCAAGGGTTTCAATTTAAAAATGACGTTTTTACGTGGACTTCTGACTGGTGTAGAGTTTGCATAACATGTTTATCACTGATTTAAGTACATTAATGTGGTATATTTTTAAGATCAACTTGTGAGTTTAGTAACCGCAGTATCAAGTATTGGAAGCAGATGTTCAACCTCAATGGATGAAGGCTCACAATATTATCACCATAATTTGCTTTACTTACTGGATTTAGACTGCTCAAATGCTGAAGAAAATATTGCTTTGGTAGGTTTCTCATACCAATACAATAGGTAAATGATCAAATAATGTATCAGAGATATTGTAAAAAGCATTTTTTAAAAAAAGTAGCGATGGAGTTTCTTGCTCGTTCTTCTCCATTCGAAGCTACACTTTGGAACGAGCACCTAGCTTCACTGATAGACAGACTAACGGCCAAATTAATTTGGCGTTTGACCTATTGTTTAGTCCTTTTTAAGGCAAAATTCTCTCATTTGTGCCCTTAATCTCGTTTCTTTTCTACAACAGGCATCCTCGAATAATCTATTTAGTGCACCATACCGTTGGCTGGTTATCACATCTCGGGCAAATAATACAAATATAGATCTGCTCCATGCCAGCCCTATTTTAACTGATAGTGATCTAGTGCTGGCCACAAGAACGGGAGACTTGGTGAAATTAATTGAACGTAAGTTCTGCTGTTTCTTCTTTCTGGCCATTTTAAAGGACACTTAGGTATTTGGCTTAAGATATTTTCTAGATTCTATTCCGTTATTCATTATTTTTTCTATTTCATTTTCTATTTTTTCTATTACATTAGTCGAGTAGTGGCAAGTGCGACTGCCGGACAAGGGGTCTCGGGTTCGATTCCTAGTTCGGACAAAGTATTACAGGGTTTTTTTAAACTCAAAAAAACACGTAGTCTAGAATTATGCCCATTGTTACATGGGACTTCTAACACAAGTGGTAAAATGTGTGAGTACATTGTATAGCGGCATTACTGCTGTAATGTGCACCTCTGACTACCCATTTGGATAAAAAGCGTGACGTTGCATTATTTTCTATATTCTTTCTAGATAAAAACACACTCTTTCTTGGCGTTATGCTAGATATCTACCTATATACCTACTAAAATATTTTTTATCTGCCAGTCCACAAAGTATCTGCCAACGGCTCCATGATATGGACGCCCCGCGGCTACTACAACGGCAGCGTGGTGGACGTGCGCGCGCACCGCGAGCTGTACCGGCGCCGGCGCGACCTGCGCGGGCACGCCATCACCATGTCCAACGTCATCCAGGACAGCAACACCACGCGCCTGCATCTACCCAGGGAGGATCGACTGTGAGTGGGGAGTTAATAACCAAATGGACTTATTAAATGATTCTTTAAAAACCAGAACCAATTAGTACCACATTAATACCCACTGCCAGTCCTTATGCTGGACTACGGATCTCCTCTACAAAAAGAAGGCTAGGGATAATCTCTATCCGGAGCTGCGGACAATGTAAAAGGTTACTGGGGCTCCGGCTCAAAGTAGGAGTAGGAACGGGGTGGTTTTTAGTCAGTAAGAGTCTGACACTCCCTCCCGCCTAGGCGAGAGAAGCCATTTGGATGATTTTCCCTCCTCAAAAAAAGGATAATCTCTATGCTTGGCATGAGAGTCCTAGAACGACGAACTGTGAGTGGGGAATTAATTCTGTGACATCGCGTCCTCGCAGAAGGACACCACCGCGTCCATCATCACCTCGAGACCATGGAGTAAGGGGTGGGGACTTCCCCAAGTCCCGCGCTCTAACCTAAATGTTACCTAACCTAACCTAAACCTAATTTTTTTTCTAGGGAGCCTGAATATGACTCCATAGCAAAACTTTGCTGGATGGGTGTGAGACTAGGGCTTATCATGCTGAACGCTACTCCAAGGTACATATTCAGCAACCGCTGGGGATACAAGGTCGATGGCCAATGGTCGGGCATGATTGACGATCTATATTCTGGAAGAGCTGAACTGGGTGAGTGCTCATATAATTTCAATGTAAGAAGTTGAAAAGGTTGTTTTATAAAGCTTAAGGCCTCGGCCTCGAATTTTGCGGGCAAGCGGCAGGATCTTATGCGTATAATCAAATGGACCGGTTTTCGAAAACAGCGGCGGCGGAGCGGCGCGGGAGCGGGCAACGAGCGGTGCACTCCAGTCAAGCGGTGACCGCCCGCGTTGCGCGTCTGCATTGTAGTATAGTGTTGTGTACCTACATTTTTTTTGTGACGTATCAAAATGTCCTCGGACGTGCAAGAGCAAATGATTTCGGCAATCTTTGAGAGGACACCCATACGGAACAGCAAAGATGTGAACCATAAAAATAGAAGAAAAATTAACCAATTATGGGAAGAAATAAAAAACGAACTGAATATTGAAGACTAAAGCAAAAACTGAAATATCTCTTGATAGTTTCAAGAATATAGTCAAAAGTTTCTACACTCATTCTAGTGTAGTCATAGAATTTGTCGGGATTTTGTCTCTGTTCTTCATAATTTCGATAAAACTCGCCATTTATTTTCCTTGCCCTATAGTAAGTCTTCTTCTTTTGCCCACAGTAAGTCGAACGTTAGGAATAAATTTGAATCAAAAAGATTTCGTTCGCTAATAAAAACAAATATCTCGACAACACAACCACGAACACAACACTACACCGCTGTAGTGCCGCGCGATCTGCCCGCTAGTTTCGAGAACGGGTCCGCCGCCGCCGCCCCGCTCCCGCGCCGCCGCCGCCCCGCTGCCCGCAAAATTCGAGGCCGAGGCCTAAGAGTAAGAGTTTAGATGATCGGCAGTGGAAATCACTGTGGTTTGTGAGATTACTGACGGATGACCCTTAGTACGAGTTTGCTTGACATTTAACGAAAGCTTCTCGCCTCAGCCAAGGCGGGAGAAGACATGGAATGATTATCCCCTCTCAAAAAAAACCCCTTGATATCAAACATCAGTGTTTGACAATGGAAAATGAACCTAATTAACATAATACATTTTAGGTACAAACTTGGTTGTAACAGAGGAACGTCTGGACGTGGTCTCCTATACGGATAGTTTAGCTCCATTCCAAGTGCGGTTTATATTCCGCCAGCCTCCCTTACCGTACGTCACGAATATATTCACCATGCCATTCTCTACTAACGTGTGGGTAGCAATGGCTGTCTGTGCTGTAATTGGCACGATGACTGTGTATTTGGCGGCGAAATGGGAGGCTAAAGGGAGGAAGGTAGGGTTGATCCTTATTCAATTTATTTTCTTCGTTCATCGCACGGATCAAACGCATCGGACGCATCGCACGGATCGCACGCATCGGACGGATCGCACGCATCGCACGTATCGGACGCATCGCACGGATCGCACGCATCGCACGGATCGCACGCATCGCACGGATCGCACGCATCGGACGCATCGCACGGATCGGACGCATCGCACGGATCGCACGCATCGCACGGATTGCTCGCATCGGACGCATCGCACGGATCGGACGCATCGCACGGATCGTACGCATCGGACGGATCGCACGCATCGCACGCTCGCACGCATCGCACGGATCGCACGCATCGGACGCATCGTACGGATCGCACGCATCGGGCGTATCGTACGGATCGCACGCATCGGTCGCATCCCACGGATTGCACGTATCGTACACATCGCACAGATCGCACGCATCGGACGGATCGCACGCATCGCACGCATCGGACGAATCGCACGCATCGCACGCTCGCACGGATCGCACGCATCGCACGGATCGTAGGATTGGATCATTAGATCCAATTAGTTCTACGTTCTACGTTCGTTCGTACGTACCCCCTACATACATACATACAAACTTTACTTCTTTATAATATTAGTATAGATATAGCTTAGCTGAGTCCACCAGTGCTATGCTATGTGTACCAATTAACATAGCACATGTCTGATGGAAAAGCACCCTTAGCTAAATGTCTAACTTTAATATTTTTGGCATTATTTAAGACATTTTTTTTGGAGTAAGAAATTCTAAAAAAATGTGATACTAGGTATTAAAAAGTCTAAAATTCTATTTTGTTTATTATCGACCCAGGGTCAGACTCAAGTGAACACCATAGGTGATGCGATGCTGCTGACGGTTAGCGCTATTGGACAACAAGGCTGCGCTATGGAACCTAGAAAGTTTTCAGGTAAACTTATTATTTATTAATTGAAAGTAGTACACGTAGGTACTAAGGGTACAGGTTCAATAAATCCTTATCGTTGAAGCGAGAGAAGAGAACAGGGGTTTTAGTCAGTAAGAGTCTTGACACTCCCTCTTGCCTTGCCCAAGGCGGAAGTAGTGGATGATGATCACAAAAAAAAACGTTTGAAGAGAACACGTCAGTATACTACAATCTAGGGCGGCTCTTACGAGTAATCTCTTATTCTTAAACTCTTAACCTAATTATGTAGATCCGGAGCTGCGGACAACGTAACAGGTTACCGGGGCTCCGGCTCAAAGCAGGAGAAGGAACGAGTGGTTTTTCATCAGTAGGTAAGAGTTTGAGACTCCCTCTCGCCTAGCCCAAGGCGGGAGAAGCCGTTGGTGATTTTACCCCTACTCTGTTGACGTATGACATCGACATGGTGCAGGTCGCATGATGGTGTTCGTGCTGTTCACGGCGCTGATGGCGCTGTACGCGGCGTACTCCGCCAACATCGTGGTGCTGCTGCAGGCGCCCTCCGACTCCATCCGCAGCCTGCCGCAGCTCGCCAACGCCAAGATCACGCTCGCAGCTAACGACGTCGATTACAACCATTTCGTTTTAAAAGTAAGTGAATTAGGTTGATTTCCTTTTAAAAAAACGTTGCGTTTAAAAAAACGGGAGAAGATCCTGTTGGGTGCTTTTACAAACATACAAGTTCACATACACATGACACCCAGACCCAAAACAACAATTTGTGGATCACACAATGAGTTGCTCCGTGCGGGAATCGAACCCGCTACACGTTGTGCGGCAGCCAGTTACCTAACCACCGCACCAACCGTGTAGTCGAAGGTTGATATTCATTTTATTTTCACAAACTGAATTTAGATTTTAAGAATACTAGTTATAAAGCTTGTTTTGATTAGGTACATTAATTTGGATATTAAAATAAAACTGTTACGTTACAGTGGCCTTTCACGGTCCACCCTCGCTCTCACCCGTTCAATGACGATGTTCGGAAGAGTATCTACAGGAGAATTGATCCGGTGAAGGGACAGAAGTATTACTACAATCTTCAGGAGGGAGTTGAAAGGATCAGACAGGTCAGCTTTTGCTCTTGGCCACATTTACTAGCATGTAAACTGCTGAAAGCCGTCTCACGTAGAGACAAATAGTCCTAATCGTAACTCGATCTCTCATACTTTATTTTTTTATGGTATAAGCTGGTAAACGAGCTTACGGATCACCTGATGGTAAGCAATCGCCGCCGCTCATGGATACCCGAAACACCAGAGGCGTTATAAGTGCGTTGCCGGCCTTTTGGGGGTAAGGAATTTAAGGGTTATTGGGGAATCGGGGATTGGGAAGATTAGGAAGTAGGGAGTAAATTTTCAGTTATTAGGCTGTATGAGATAACAAGACGTCCACGTGATAAGGAGCCACTGGATACAGGTAGCTTCCAACTGTCTGATCTACAAGTCATTGCGGGAGACGTATATTTAGTCGTTGCCATCTTGTAATACCTACTTACCAGGAATTCTCGTGTTTCTAATTCAGGGTCTCTTCGCATTCCATTCTATCGTGGAGCCAGTATACAGACAAATAGAGGACACATTCCTAGAGAATGAGAAGTGTGACCTGATGGAAGTGGACTTCTTGTACAACTTCGATCCCTTCGTGCCTGTGAGGAAAGGGTCGCCGTACTTCGAGCTGTTTAGAGTCGCGTGAGTAGTTTTATAAAAGTATTACTTATTGCAGACTTTATTAACCTTAGAAACTACAAAAACTTGCAATATCTGAAAAACTAGAGGTCCCAGCTACACAATACCTTTTTTTGAGGGGAAAATCATCCAATGCCTTCTTCGACCTTGGGCGAGGTGAGAGGGAGTGTCAGACTCTTACTGACTAATAACCACCCTGTTCCTACTCCTGCTTTTCGACCCGGAGCCCCGGTAAACCTGGTAGGTAGTCCGCAGTTCCGGACCCCCCTGGACATACACCTGACATCGTGCGCAAACGCAACAATTGCTTATTGAGGGGCATGGTGGAAGTGACTTTGAGCTGAAATAGGCCTGTTTATGGAATGTCAATGTCGAGATTACTAGTCTCCTATTCTGCATTTTTGTACTGCATTAGGTCAAAATCTAGTTGAATAACTGCTTCTTCTTTCTTTTCATAATAACGGTAAAACGGGGTGAATAGAATTCAAATGGTGAAAAGACAAGGATGGGGTGAAAAGATGTTAGAAAATGTTGCTATTTTTTATCCCCCTCTTCTGTATCTATTCACCCTTAGAATTCTGTTCACCCCGTCTTACGGTACGTAATTACATTTTTTTTAATTCAGTTTCAAACAAGTCCGTGAGTCCGGCGTACAATCAGCTCTGTCGAAGCGGTTGCAAGTGTCCAAGCCTCGCTGCACGACCAAGATGTCCTCGTTCAGCAGTGTGGGGCTGATGGACATGCGGCCCGTGCTCATACTGATGCTGTATGGCGTCTGTTTGTCTGTCATCATCTTGTTTGGAGAGATCATCCTGTTTAGATTGTGAGTATAGTAGAAAAATGTGAAAACAAAATCTCAACCTATTTTTTATTTTTGGATGACTTTTTTGGGCAATTAGTTCCAAATCTAATTGCAGTCAGTATAATTATGATTTTAATCAGATTCTAATTAGTGATTAATATTTTGTGCGGTACTTAGTTAGGTAGATTATAGAATTGAACCTAACCTATCCGTTTTAATAATTTTGCACACATTATTGTAGTACAGATAAATCTAACTAAAACAACTAGCTTCAAAGTTTCAGGTCAATCTGAGTTGAAAAATCTATTATATAAAAATGAATCGTAGAATGTATTACGAACCGCAAATCTCGAGAACATCTGAACCGAATTTGCTGATTCTTTTGTCAGATTTGTCATTGCTAGAGAAGGTCGGTTAGTTGTTTATAAATAAAACAAAGCACTCGTGAATTAATAAATTTATTGTACAAGCAAGTTTGAAAACATATCCAATGCTTATTCTTAAACCGAAGACACATAACGTAAATAACATAAGTAGCACATCGAAATCAAACCTGTGTACCTGCACTAAGTCTTCTCATCCATTCTCCTAAGGTACATGGATGACATTTATAAAAACCTACTTAAAGAATTCCACTCCAAACAATCTTCACGCCTTTTTATTCTCAAAGGAATAGGTAGAGGTGTCATAACACCTACTATTCGCCAGTTGTTATAAGTCCTATTTTTAACTCAGTGCTATTATCGAGAATTTCGCAACAAAAATCCCAATAATACTTCTCCCGACTCAGGAATCGAACCCGAGACGCTTTACATTCGATTTCTGTGCATACATACATAAATAAGTACGGTTCTTGCAAAACCAATTAGTGATTGGTCACTTTACAGGCACTTGCAAGAACTTATTAAAAGTTTTTTTTTTCACTACAGAAATAAATTACTACGACATGAAATAATTCATATAAATAATATCCCAGGTTTTGTAAAAAGCATTCCTTAGCCTATTTTAAACCAATTTTGGGCAAAAATCTCTTAAAATTATTAATATCATTATACCAAACAATAATTTAGATTCTGGTCTAACTCACAGTTATTTAAAGTAAAAATGCAGCACTAAGAAATATTTTACCCAATATTGGGATAGTAAAATGCCATTGTTAAACTGAAATAGGGTACTTTCCAACTAGTCAAATTCAATAATTATTTCAAAATTACAAAAATTAAAAAAATAGTTTTCTATGCATTTTGTACGAGATTTGAGTTTAATAGTCCACGAATCAATGGATAAAAGTATGGTTCATTATGGTTTTTTTACAGGACCGAAACGTCGAAATATTTTTATTATAACTTTCGTGAGACATACTAAATCAATTATTAAGTTATCGGCTAACCCACGTGTATGTTTGACGAGGAACTCGACTGTGTTACGTGAGTAGGCCGATAACATAATAGTCGAAACAATATGTTTTTGAATGAGGAAAACTACCCAAATCAGTTACTTAAATTCTATGTAGACCAACGCAGATTCACGTAACAAATAAATAAATTTGAAACTTTCAGTTACTACAGATTATCATCAAGTTTGTGTCCCCCGAGGGGGTAAGCAGGTGCATAGAGTAACTCACTCTCATTGGAACAATACTTAAAATTCTCTTCACCTTTTTATTAACTAACTTTTTAAATAAGAGTGCTATTCATAAAAGACTAATAAACCATTTATAGCAAATTAGCAATGTAGCAAATTGTTTTTTGACGTTATTGTGTTAGTATTATTAAGCTTATTTAGGTTCTCTGTTTTCGTTCGCTTATTTATATTTTATTAAACTGTTTTATTTAGCTTACTCTGTCTGTTATTAAGCTTTTATGAATAGGACTGTTAGGTAATTACATATTTCCGTTCGTAAGTCAAAGTTTATTTACATATACAGACAAGCTGATCCCAATGCTCTTACTATTAAAATAGATATTTGTTTAACTTAAGAGAGGTAGAAATATTTTAAGGCTCATATTAATTTTTTATAGAAACACGCAAACATGTAATAATTATTATTGATCTTTAATAATGAGAACATTTGCGTATAACATGACCTTACGTGATATTAATGTCAACAATAAGTCCTCATTGAATGAATTTTGTAAGACATTTTGGATGAACATGACCAAAAGCTACACGAGCGCCATCTACAGCACAAAAACGATGGTCCAAATTCTTCTAATAAACATTAACTTTGACATTACGAACGTTAACAATCACATATCTACGTTGCTACCCATCTATTTAAGTAGATCGCTGTCTTCAGCTAGGGTCTTCTCCTTGACGAGTTTGTTCAGGTGGTCGATCAGACCCTGGATGGACATCTCGCCATGTACCTTGTTATCCCGCGTGCGCACGTTCACTGTGCCTGACTGTTTCTCTCTCTCGCCCACGACTGTGAATGAAGAAAAACAATTATTAATTAATTATTCTGGTGAGGGTTTCTGTATCTTGACTGCACGGTTGGTGCAGTGGCTGGGTAACCGGCTGCCACGCAACGTGTAGCGGGTTCGATTCCCGCACGGGGCAACTCTTTGTGTGATCCACAAATTGTTGTTTCGGGTCTGGGTGTTATGTGTATGTGAACTTGTATGTTTGTAAACGCACCCTCGACACAAACACAAATGTGGGGCAACGATTTATTAAAAAAAATGTAATGTTATGTAATGTATTGTTACAATTTTTATTAAATTCGCACATATAATTATTATATAGTGCAGTCCACTATGAGTTGGGACTATGAGTCTGCAAGTGCAAGCAAGTAGGTTTTAGTTGTAGATCACAGTTTTAAAATATTTATCAGATTTCTGCTGCCCCATTTGGCCTTTAATCTTACAACATTTGGTGTGGCCATCTGGCTTTTAATCAGTCTTACAACATTTGGTATGGATTCATGGATGAATGAAACAATGAATTCATTTCTATAAATAGGCTATAAAAGAGCATTTTTACACGACAAAAACTATTATAAAAAAATCTAGATGAGGTTGACACTTCCTAACATACTACTCTGAGAAGAAATGCCGAAACAAACTCAATGGTCATTGTCTCTTTTAAAGTCAAGCAATATATTCTACATATATTATCGCCATCAGACGGAAACTTTAACTTACCCAATATGTAGTTGAACTGCGCTAGTTGTGCGTTACGGACTTTCTTGTTGAGTGTGTCGCCGGCATCCGTGTCCACCTCTGACATGAAACCAGCCGCGAACAGCTTCTCGTTCACCTGGGAATTATTATTAAAATATTTAGTTTAAGGCACCCAATATTATAATGCATTAATATGTGTCACATTAACAACCATTCGGCACTCGAACACATAACTTTACGTCTTTTAACTGGCGAAGAATTACTCAAAGATTAGTTTTAATTAAAACAAACTTTAAAAGGACATGGCTAAACCAAAGTATGGACGTCGTAACCCATACAAATAAATATTGTATAAATATGGTACCTAGCAATAAATAACGCCGCATAATTAAAGATTGATATTTTGTAGTTAAGAAGGTCCAGAAACTTGGCATATCTGCGCAATCCTGAAAATAAAGTAGCGCTCCTACGTCAAACAACGTTACAAAAACTTCAAAATATAACATTGCTCTGAACTTTTACCAAGGCGTTTTGATGAACCTGAGCCGAAATTTATTTATATATGAGGTAGATAGGTAAACAATTCTGCTTATATTAGATAATGAACACAAAGTAACCAAGGACAGACACAAAATATATAGTAAGATTGTGCAATCTTATACAAAATATATATTTTGTGTCGATCAAAACATTTACAATTATTTGGTTTCAGAAAAAAGTCATTATATTACCGTTATTAAAAATTGATGTTCGTTTAATTATTTCGATTTGATTTTCGGGGAAACTAATGTCCTAATAATAGCTTGCAGTACCTACTTCCGTGTTGTCATGTCAAACCACAACAGAAAAAAATCAATTATGAAACTTATTTTTTGTTAATTTTTGTTCACCAAGTTATAAGAATTAGTTAAACACAAAATAATTCATAAGTGAATATTTAAATGATACGGGTTAGCGTGAAATTCGTATTCTTGTTATTATGCCTGGGTCAGTCATTTAGCCATCTCCTTTACTGCTCGATTTTAGATTTCCAGAAAATCGAAACAACATCCCTTAAATTAATAACCCCCAAAACGCCTCTGGTGTTTCAAATGTCCATGGGCGGCGGCGATTGCTTACCACCAGGTGATCCGTATGCTCGTTTACCGGCTTATTCCATAAAAAAGTAATACTTTTCGCTTTCACTGTGTTCAACCTGGGAATCGGACATAAAACCGCCTTATTACATAAATACCTTCCATCAACAGCTTAGCAATGTCAACCTAACAGAAATAAAACTCCACTTTCTATTCCAGAACTTCACCACAACAATAGCACAATAAACAAACCTGCACAGCGTAGTCATCGAAGTTGGGCCCGACGGGTACAACGCAGACTTGTCGCGGACTGAGCCAGAAGGGCCACTTGCCGGCGTAGGACTCGCTGAGGATCGCGATCATTCGCTCCACGGACCCCAGGATAGCTCGGTGGATGATCACTGGACGTTTCTTCTCACCACTCTCACTGTATATTAAAGAATAAATTCATGTTATTAAAAATAAGTTTTTTTTTCTACTTATCCTACCCAACTGACGTCTCTGTCACGCTAAGAGTATAGAATTAACACTTTGGCTGCCAACAAAAATCTGTTGAAGGCGAATCCTCCGCTAGCGCCGGTCATTTTGACCCCCATGGCAGCCAACGAATTAAAGGCTTAGTACCGTAGACCACATTCGGCGCTCTCATTGGCCGGCTCCAATAAACTAACCAATCAGAGCGCCGTACGTGGTATCGTTTCGATTTCGTTACATGTAAAAAAACGTAAAATAAGCTTTTACTAAGGCCTCTATCTATCTAAACGGATCTAAGATTTCGTTAAACGTAAACGTAAACTTTTACTAAGCCCTCAGAATCCTCAAATCTAAGCGAAATTCGACAAAGTGATACATTATGTAGACTAGACTAAAATAACAACACCTAGGCTTGATTTGAGTCCGAAGCTGCGGACAACGTAAAACGGGGCCACGGTACCCCGGCTCAAAGTAGAAGAAGGAACGTGGTGGTTTTTAGTCAGTAAAAGTTTGACACTCCCTCCCGTTCACCTAAGAGGGGAGAAGTCATTGGATGATTTTCCCCCTTAAAAAAAGGGTTGATTTGAGTAAAGCGGTCGAAAGTAATTGTGGGAAGCCTATGTTCAGCAGTGGACGTATTGTGGCTAATATGTGAAGACCCAAACCAGCCCAACCCATGATGATGATAATGATGAATGCGGTCGAAGCCGCTGGCAGAAGTTTTTATTTCGTCGCATTTCGTCAAACATACAAGTCAATACTTTTCAAGTATCACCACTTCACTGGTAAAACCACTTACAATAACAATCTGTTCAACAAGTACGGTTATCAATATGTACAGATATGACTCACCTAACATAAGTAAGGTTGAATCTCTCAGGCAGTTGGAAGTCGAGTTGTATGGTGGCGCACTGGTGCGAGCGACGCAGCGCGTCCTGTATGGTGATGTCTATCTTGGGCCCGTAGAACGCGCCGTCGCCCGGGTTCAGCTGCCACGGACGACCAAACTTGTTCAGGGACTCTGCCAATGCCTGGAAATATATTTATTATTGTTATTATGGCTCGATCTTAGGGTAAAATAAGTGATATTAAATTCTGGCTGACCCAGCAAACTTCTTACCGCCTCAAATATTTTTAAGAGATAAATAGGTAATTCAAAACTTAAAATAGCCAAATCGGTCGATCGGTCAGCGAGACTAACGAAGAGATTATAAGAGTATAGCAAACGAGTTTCTATTGATTGATGTTTCATATATTGGAAAATTAGGAATATTTTTTTCAAAGACACTGTATTTCAGTTTTAAGTAGAAATTCAAGGGTTTTTCGGGAATCGGGGATTGGGAAGATTGGGGAGGTGGGTAATTGGGCCTCCGGTAACCTCACTCACACAACGCAAGCATTATATCACGTCGGTTTTCTGTGAGGCCGTAGTATCACTCCGGTCGAGCCGGCCCATTCGTGCCATAGCATGACTCTTCCACAGTCTATATTGATGTGTAAAAGTGTTACATTGTAACCTATTTGTAAATTAAATATCATTTATCTCTGTATTATTACTAAGGTTTCAGAAATCAAAGTATCAATTAATACTTCACACATCCTTGTGAAAGTCGAACTTACTCTAAAATCAAATTGGAAGAAGCCAATAAGTACCGGTTCGTTAAGACGTATTTTTTAGAAAGAAGAATAACTTTAAGTGTTATATAGTACCTTTTCAGCTTGGTCCCAAGTGGCGAGGTCTCCGAGATACTTCTCCGGCCTGGTGGACAGTTTCAGCTGGAACGTGAACCCGAATGTCGAGTACACGCAGTTCAGGAAGTCCAGGCACGCTAGCTGAATGGAAAACAAGTTAAATTATTAAGAGATAGTTATATGTCATGGTGGTTTTTCTGTGATCCTATTAGTCTTTATTTTCTTGAGAGGGGAAAATTATCCAATTACTTCTCTCGCCATGGGGTGTTCCTGTTAGTCTAATCAACTTAGCGATCATAAATGCAGCAAATTTTAATATTCTATTGGTGTAAAGACAGGGATAGCAGAAGTGGTGGCCATCGGAATGACATGGAGCGAGGTGAAGCGGGCAGCTCAAGAGCGATTGAGATTGAGGACCTCTGTGGAGGCACTCTGCCTCATCTAGGGGACAGATGAAGTAAAGTAGACGATGAAGTGAAGTATACAGTTACGTAAGTAAAAAGAAGAATGTCATGTACGATGAAACACACAGTTATGTTATTTAATACAAAAATATAACGAAAAGTCGAGTTTTCCTTCCTGAAGCTATAACTCAAAAACGCACAAACCGATTTCCACGGTTTTGCATTCGTTGGAAAGGTTTCGGGCTCCGTGAGAAAATCAGAAAAACTGGGAAAATCATTGGTGGCGAAATGGAGTTCGCCAGGTTTGCTAGTTTAAAATTTTGTACTTAAATACCTATATTTATTTAGAAACTTAGAGATTCAGCGACCCCGTAGTCTATAATAATGTTACCAGTGTGGAAATGAAATCGCCGGGTTTAAATAAATAATACAAAAATGTAGTTACCATCTCCTGTTCGATATGCGCGGGCGTGCAGAATATATGCGCGTCGTCCTGCTGGAAGCGCCTGACGCGCGTGAGTCCGGTGAGCGCGCCCGACAGCTCGTTGCGGTGCAGCACGCCGAAGTCTGCCAGGCGCAGCGGCAGCTCGCGCCACGAACGGATGCGGTTGTCGAATATTAAACTGTAGTGGGTAAATAATATGGTATTTATTTAATGTAATATTTGTTCATGACTATGAGCCCTAAGCGTGACTCGAAATTAATCGAGGTGTCTAGTCAAACAGAAATATGAAATTGAACATTTTAACTTTATCGCTTTATTACAGATCTGAGAAACTAAGAGTGCCACAAGTTTGAATTATAAAAAACATAGTATCTTGATTGAAAATAAGGTAAAGTTACTCAAAGAATAGGATCATTAAACAATTGAAAAAATCGATTATTTATGTATTTAAAATAATTGCACAATTGATGTACAAAGGCGGGTATAAATGCCATAGGCAATCCATTCTCGATTATATTTTAACCTCAATTAAAACTAAGTGATTAAAAAGATATCAAACATAGATTTAAAAAACATAATATAGATATGCACTTACCAATGTCCAGGGCAGTTCATGGGTTTGAGAGCGAAGGTTTCCTTCTCCACGTCGAACGAGAACATGTTCTCTGCGTAGTGCGCCCAGTGGCCCGACGTCTGCCACAGCTTCGAGTTGTACATGTTCGGGGTCACCACTTCTTGGAAACCACGGAGTCTGGGTAATAGAAATTATATGGTTAGGTATAGTTATGATTTAGTTACTCTTAACACGTACATAGGTACTTAAATATTAATGCTATTAATTTTATTTTAACTATTATGCCAAAATCACAGATATCGAAGTTGTCCCGTTAGATCAAACGTTGTAAGTGAGAAGGATTGGCATTTTTTTTTTAAATGTTTCACATTAGTATTTTCTCCTGTGTCGTGGGTGCATTTACAATCATACAAGTTCACATACACAGTCATGTGCAAGTCATCAACAAATTGTTGTTTCGGGTCTGGGTGTCAACCCAGACCCGAAACAACAATTTGTTGATCACACAAAGAGTTGCTCCGTGCGGGAATCGAACCCGCTACATGTTGCACGGCAGCCAGTTGCCCAACCACCGCGCCAACCGTGCAGTCAAATCACAGCGGATGTGCAAAATTTTTTTTTTTTTGCGAGTTTTATGTCCCTAACATTTAGGAGTGAGCTTATTGCCATAAATTGAATAGAACTACAGACATTCTGTGTTGCTACGAGAATTATTTTAAAAACCAAAAAATCCCTATAATATGCCCGACTGAGGAATATCATCGGGTATGCGAACTTTTAATGAAGGATCCAATATAAAGGCCGTGTTTTTAACAGTTTTTTTTTATTCAAATCCTTTCTAAGATGACGTAATAAAACGCACAATATTAGTTTCTAGATAAGACATAATGAGTATTTGCCATTAACGTGTCAACTTAATGAAAGCACAGATAATGAAATAGTGGAGTGGTTGATAATTTCGATACACATCTACTATGCCAGTATAGACCAATAATGTATATTATCTATGTATTAGATAAGTATATTTACATTGTCTTTTATAAAATATGGTGACCTATAATAGGTATTTTTTTATAACCCACTTAATTTTCAGAGGTGGGTTGAAAATACTACTGGTTTTGTTATTCACTTTACTTCTTGTTTTTTCCACCAGGTACCATACTTATTTAACTTAGGGCCGACAGTTTTCCATACAAAATCTGTTAGAATTATTTTATTTACAAAAATTTGTTAAAAGTTATTGGTTGAATGAAAAATCGGCCCTTAAAAAAAAAAAAACTAAGTATATCGTCCAATCAATCAATGGAAGTAATATTTTTATGTAATTTCTTAGTTATTTTTATCTGGAAAGATATGCCAATCCCATCGTACCTTTCGTATTGAAAAGTTAAAATATTTATATTTTGACTAACTACGCTACCGGTTTGTACACGGAACACACAAATTGGCAATGACCTAATTTCTATTTTCTATCACAATTTATATCATCGGCACTTATACAACCATTCTTCCAACTCCTTCAAAGTTTAACAAGCATAATATAAACCTCGCTCACCTATATTGTTCCCTAATAAAGTTGACAAGCGTATTGTAGATATGCGCGCCACGCGGCTGGAAGAAACACGATCCAGGCGACAGCTCGTGGAAAAAGAATAACTCTTGTTCCTGTAACAATAGAGATTATATTCGCGTGTTAAAAGAAAATAAAAGATTTGGGCAATTCAAATGAAAATAACTCTTGAAAGTGTGGTAATAAAGATCATATTCGTGAAGACCGGCTGATAAGTCTATAAAACATTCGGCCAGTCAAAGAAATATAATTCTAGCTGCAGTAGCAATAAAGATCACATTTGTGTGTTATGACAAATATTTGGTCGATGTTAAATATAAAGTAAATTTTATATGGGTCCTGTCCAATGACAGACCAACTAACTGTTCCATAATTTATTTTTGCATACTTTATTGTTACATTTCCTAAAGATGGGTCTGTTCCATAATTTATTGTTACATTTCCTAAAGATGGGTCTAGATTTTTTTTTTTTAATAGAACTTACATAATAATATGCAGTACACTTGTACACTAGGATTTACTCCTGTGTCGTGGATGCGTTTACTAACAAACAAGTTCACCTACACATGACACCCAGACCCGAAACAACAACTTGTAGAACACGCAAAGAGTTGCTCCGTGCGAGAATCGAACCCGCTACACGTCGCGCGGCAGCCGATTAGTCAGCCACCGCAACAAACGACATGATGTTTTTTTTTATTTTTAGATAAGTTCTAGTCCCGATGACTTTAGTATCAACTGCTATGTACATACCTTGCCAATCTTCCTGTGGTCCCTCTTGGCGGCCTCCTCCTGTATGTGCTCCCACTCCTTGAGCTGCTTGGGCTCCGGGAACGACACGCCGTACACTCGCTGCAGACTCTCCGCGTCTGCCTTACCCTCCCAGTATGTGGCCGAGTTCTACAAGAAACCAGAGTTATGAGTCCAAATTATTTAGAAGTTGCCTGATTAACTCAGTTATGTTATGTGACTTTAGTTTCAATATTGAGAATAATACTAACTATTGTAATATTTTGGGATTGAGCCCCCATGTTCGGGACACGGTACTTTTAGCCAAGCAGTGGCCTTTTTTACTTTTTTGTTTTGTTTTTTGTAATTGCTGACTCTGCCTGCCTCATTGGTCGAGTGGACGCAAATGCGACTGCCGGACAAGGGGTTTTGAGTTCAATTTCCGTGTCGGGCAAAGTATTACTGGGTTATTTTCGGTTTTTCCAAAAATATCTCTGTATTAGCACAGAGTTAGCAATTGTGCCCAGTATATGGCAATAGGCCCTCCCCTATTACATGGGACTTATAAACACAAATGGTGATAAGTGAGTCCACATTTTATAGCGGTATTACGTACCTTAATGTGCAACTCTGCCTATCCCTTCGAGAATAAAAGGCGCAACTTACAATCAGTTGCAACTTTTTTGTAACTTTTTGTAATGGGGCAAATAAATTGTTTTTCTTTCTTTCAATCAATGTATAAAAAAGCAAGCACACAACTCGCAATCAACATACCTTAGTAACCTTCAGCGCCTTGACCTTCCCCGTATGCCTAACATGGGGTCCCCTACACAGATCAATAAGAGGTCCACACCGATACACCGTGGTTTTGGGCGTATTCACTTTCTCGTTGAGAATGCGCACTTTGAACGGATTGTAATCAAACATTTCTAGCAGCTGTTCCTTCGTCAGTTCAAGGCGTTCAAATGGCTGCTTCTCTTTCGCTATTTTCTTAACTAATCCTTCTAGAACGTGGAAGTCCGTTGAGGATATCTGTGAAAGAAAATATATAGTATTATAAAAGATGTTTTTCTTTTTATTACGTTGCCCCACATAGAGTTGTTACGAGCGGGAATCGAACCCGCTACACCTTGCACGGCAGCCAGTTGCCAAGCCACCGCGCCAACCGTGTAGTCAGACTAATTTCCATTATCTTATTTAGGCAGTTGTCCCACCAACGGCGAGAAAACGACTAACTATCGGCTATTTTCTCGCTCAAGAAACGTACAATAGATATACTTTCCGTGTAAACAAAAGAGATGCATATACAAATAGTTGATCGCTGACTGTTCACACTGCCGGCGAGTGCTCGCTTCACTAGTTTGTCGCTGAGCGACAAGAGCTATGAAAGATAACAATCGCTCGGCGACACTCGCCAAGCGATTAGAACTTACGCCAGAGAACAACCAATGGTCATTTTTCTATAGTGCGTATCGTCGCTTATAGCTGAGCTACACAAATATCGGAACTATGCACTCGCGCCACGCGTCTCGCTAACTCGTTGCTAGTTCTAGCTTTACTCGTTACTCGTTAATCGTTGCCGGTGGGACAACTGCCTTAATGTCGTTGTTCTTTTTTATTATTAAGGAACGTTGTCCCACACTAGGATTTTCTCCTGTGTCGTGGACCCAGACAGGAAACAACAATCTGTGAATCACACAATGAGTTGCTCCGTGCGGGAATTGAACCTACACGCTGCGTGGCAACTATAACCTACAAAAGTTAATACAATAACAAGTTAAACTTACTCCTTTCTCAGGATAATACATGTCGTAGTAGAAGCCCTCTTCAATGGGAGGTCCGTAGCAGAGGCAGCCTCCGTATACCTATAGAGAATAAGGCAAAACATAAGTACATATAACTATACACATGGCCCTGCACTAAGATTTCTTCCTGTGTCATCGATGCGTTTACAAACATAGTTATTGCAGATCCAGAAAAACAATTTGTGGATCACACAAAAACGAGTTGTTCTGTTCGGGAATCGAACGCTCGACACGTCGCGCAGCAGTCAGCTGCTCAACCATAAACCATAGGCCCCTTTCCCCACTCCCGATTCCCCAACTACCTTTAAATTGCTAACCGCCAAAAGGCCGGCAACGCACACACGTCTTTGGGCGGCGGTGATCCGTCTAGCTTATACCATAAAAAAATAGAGCAAACGAACGGATAAACTGATGGTGATGACAATCAGTACTGCCGATAAATATACATATCACTTTTCATAGGCCCAGAAGGAGATGGAGGGATGAACTCCGTGCCTATAAAAAGGATTGGCCCTGATTCCCCAACAACCCTTTAATTACCGACCCCAAAAGGTCGGTAACGCACTTGTAACGCCTCTGGTGTTTCGGGTGTCCATTGGCGGCGACGATTGCTTACTATCAGATTAGTGACGATCAGCACTGCCCAAAAACCACTGAAAAATCAGCATTAAAAACTCACCCTCTCCATAGCTTCCCCCAGCATATGAGCTGACGAATGCCAGAACACCGCTTGAGCATCTGTGTTGTCCCACCTCAGGAGTTCCAGCTTGCAGTCACCTTCCAGAGGTCTGTCCAGGTCCCAGAGCTCGTTGTTCACTCGTGCGATGATGGTGGAGTCGGCGAGGCCCTGGCTGTGATGGAGGACAGTCATCATGAGGGTCGGAGATGGAAAAGTCGGGTGGATCTTGTTGGATTGGCTTTGTACTGGGATTGTTGAAGAGACAAGGTTTTAAAGATGTTATGGTTTCTGATAAAACTGGAGTACAATGTAAAAATTCATATTTTTTTCAATAAAGCCATTGTGGACTAGATATGAATATGCAACCCGAAATAAATAGAAAATATGTTATTAAACTTGCAAAATTGCTAATGTGGCAAATCATTAGTGCACTTGATAATTGTTATTAAGCTTCATAAACACTATAGTTAAAATACATTAATATTCCGATAGTAAACATTGTCATTTTATCTCAGAAACAACTACATATTGTAAACAAAGTATTTGAAAACAATGACTGTATTATTTACTACAAGTACTAAAATACACAAATGATAACAGTTAATATTTTTTCTAGGTCATTCATCTATCAACTGACCTGACCGAAAAACATCTATCCCATTAACAAAAATCTATTTAATACTTAAAATTGTTTAAAAGAATATAGTACGTAGTAAATAGTACTTTAAACCAACAAATACACATTCAAGTGGGTTATATAAAACATTTCTAATTACAAGCTGCATAGTATATAGTTCCATGTACTTATAAACATCAAGAACAGCAATGAGTAATACATGTACATAATTATGTATATAATATAATAGTCATAGACATGCTGCACACAGCTATTTCATATATATAGCATGCATAATAGACATGTCTGTCATTCTCGAATAAGACTACCAACCAATCTGAGTGTCATACGCACTCTTTGGGTCGAGCAAACTCGTACTAAAGGTACAGTAGGCAGTGACAAGTTCTAAAATATAAAAAGTTTGTAAATAAAATAAATATTAATATAGTTAATATAACATCAATCAAGCCTTAAATTCTCTGAAGCAGAGAGTGGAAATGCGGATATTAAAATGCAATTCCAACTGTCCATACGAATGCTACTCCTAAGTAGGATTATCACAATATATCAGGCATTATTTCAAATTTTAAGCTGTTATATTGGGTTTCACGATAGTATAATAGTAAACTCGGAAAACCCAATAAACATAGTTATTTGGGTTTTTATAAATAATACTAGTAAATAAACATCAACCATGCCTCAGCTGTTATTATATACTTACTATACAGATTAAATAGATTATGGATATATCTCAGTGCAAGCCATCGCAACAGTCCACCCTTGTGTAAAGTACTTACTATTCACTCCACCACTCGCTTGTGTGCAGGTAAATAAGTAATTTATTATTATTTATTGATCTAGCAACATTTTAAAGGGGAGTATTGCTAAGTTTAACTGTTGATAACACTTAATTCATGAATTTTAGAAAATCAAATCAAGAATGTCTAATAAATGTATGAATGTTTTTAGGCTCAGTGATGATGAGGTCATCTACCTTTATCTATTTTGGATAAGTCAAACCCAAAAAGAAATTGTCTATTTTATGTACTATGTGGTCCTATGTAGTTTATGTCTATCTACATGCAAGAAAGGTGAGTTCATTTGTGGAACAATGTCTTTTAAATGTAAAGAGGTATGTGTTATAGAAATGTGTAAGTTCCGTGTTAATATAAAAATATTTAAATAACATAAAATATAGTAACATTAAACCCCATAATAAATTATAAACTAAAGTATAATTAGATTGTGATTAAACATACTATTATAAGAAAACTTTATCTCATCGCAATATTTATTAGTCATACTGATATATAAAAATATTGTAACACTAATCTGGGTCATGAACAAATTGTATGTCAAAGTCAAAGTTCATCAAATTATATCCAGTCATTCTGAGTGAGTGAGTACACACATATGTGTTTGTAACACTCTTAACAGAAATTAATTATTATTTTATGTATTTACTAGCTACTTCCGCGCGGTTATCACCCGCTCTGCTTGGCTCACTATTGGTCAGAGCGTGATGTTTTATAGCCTATAGCCTACCTCGTATAAATGCGCTATTCACCACAAAAACGACTATTCAAATCGGACCAGTAGTTCTGGAGATTAGCGCATTCCATTCCAAACAAACTCTTCAGCTTTATAATATTAGTATAGATTTATATACCAACAGCTTCTGTATAAATACTAATAAGAACAGTAAATATACATTATAAATCAGTTTTGGGCTTATACAGTCGCCAATTACTGGTTAATCAACAATTTTGATAAGAAGCAGTTAGTAAATAAAATTCAATTTATATAGATAAACAGTTAAATAGTAACTGAATTCCAAAAAAGCCCGGCACTTAAGCACACAATTGGGGATTTTTGCTTATCACATTTAATGAAAATTTCCAACTAACTGTTAGTCATGATATCAATCTAATCTAGAAAACTGTAATATCTTTATAGGAAATACAGCACTTCATTTTTGATTGAAAATATCAATTTATACTAAGTGAATGTCAAGGAAAAGATATTAATATGTATTTATGTGCATATGTGCATACTTGATGTTGGCTTATGAAATATAAGGAAAATATTGCATAAAATGCTGTGGGTTGCATGCTTGTATTGTGTTAATGTGAGTGAAAGACACACATCTTGTGAAAAAATGCATGAATGTGCATCATGTGACTAGACAACTTTCAACTTTTGATGCTATTTCTTCCTATTAGATTTAAGTACAAAATATTGTTAATTAGAATAGCATTGTATTTATATTCAAACTGTGTTAATTCTGTGAATGTGGTGCATGTCTATAATTGGCATAAGCATGTTGCTATTTATTCTATTAATATTAGTAAATAAATAAATACTGAAAATTGGTGAGAGTATGATTAGGTAGATATATTTAGGTCAGCAGGTATTATTAAGTGTAAAGTTATAATTTAACTACAGAAACCCAAAATGTGTTGCTTTTCTATATGGAACTACATGATACATGTTTTTTTTTTTTTTTAAATAGTTTTATCAATTAAACTCTTGTTTAATTATATTGTTATTCAAAATAAACTTGTTCATGAACCTATAAACATAGAATAAAATGCAAAACTCACCTGATTCCTTTAGCAACATCGTATGGACTAGTTTTCCAGGCTTTGGCTTCTACAGTTTTGCCGTCCGGTAGTGTCACAACAATGCTTACATCAGGTTTATTAGCCAACTCTTCTTCATACTGAATTTTGTACTTATCCCAAAGAGTGATACGTTTCTGTATGTACTCTGGCCATGGGTTCAGTTCCGCTGCCCCTCCGGAACCTTCCTCTGCTTTTTTCTTCTTTTCCTTCATGGCTTTTGCCTTTGACTGTAAATATTTTATGAATTAGTACCTTTGTAGTGTTTGTGTAAACAATAACACTTGTTGGGATATTGGTTCCACAAAGAAAGTACCAAAATAAGTTTGGCAATTACAAAGCTAAATGAAATAATGAAAATCTAATTAGAAATTTGTCGTAAAAGTGGAATTTACAGCAGGGACACGGCAATGACAACTGTATTGGACATGTTTACAGTGCTACAATTGAAAAACACAATATTCTTATTAGACGGAATCTTTGCCACAAAAAACAACTACACAAAGATCGATATTTGGTTAAGTAATTATGTATAAAAGTACAATTTACACAGATGTAAGTCACAATCACAGTACACTTCACTTTAATAACCTAGCGAGCATTTTGCAACATATTTTGAACCGGAACTATGACAAACACAAACTAATTTATCGCATAGCTTGTAAGTTCACACAGATTACAAAATAATAACAACTTAGGTACAGAAAAAAAATAAATGCAGGCAAAGGAAACTGCATGATAATCGTTCCAGCTAAAAACGCTGATGAAATTCCTACAGACCCATGTGGCATATGCGTAGTCCTTGCAGCGGACCACACAGCCTCCACGGATGCCGATAAACTTTAACATTTCTTACATAACGTACTAAAATACTTTTTCAAACTAAATATAATGTATAAAACCCTGCCTTTGAGTCAATGTTTAGTTTTTGGATTTCCTCAGCAGCGGTGTCACCCATTGCAGAACGTGTCTTTCGAATTTGACATCCGGAACTAAATGTTGCCAGTGATTGCAAGCACTATATGTATTCTGCGCTCCGTTCCACGTAACATCATAGTATATTTTTGTATATTATGTATAAGTATGACAAGTTTTAGGAGATAGAGTCAAAGTCAAAGTCAAAGCATTTATTTCAATTAATCCTAAATAAGGCACTTTTGAAACGTCAAATTGAATTGTCCGTCAGTCTGTCTGTCAGTGAAGCTAGGCGCTCGTTCCAAAGTGTAGCTTCGAATGGAGAAGAACGAGCAAGAAACTCCATCGTTACTCTTTTAAAAAGAAGTTTTTTACAATTTCTCTGATACACTATTTATCTATTGTATATATATATATGTAGGAACAATGTAACTACAATACGTCAAAACTAACGGGACAATAAAACCAATTTGTAAAGAAAATAAAATAGCGGGTTATTTCAAACATAGTGCCCACATATGTACACTTACAATTTTGAAATAATGCTTCTATACAAATAATAATAATATATAATTTAATCTTTCACATAAAAAAATATCTGCTTGATGCCACAGGATCCCTAGACTGCATTGGAATAAATTAATACTTTAAGTTAACGTGTAACTAGTGATCGTATTTGAACATTGTCTAGTGTGAGCGAGTGTCCAGTGGAACCGGACCAACATGCTGCCACGCATTTTTATCCTCAATATAATCTGACAGTTTATAATATGCCTGTTTACACAGTTCACGCTTTATACAAGATTTAAATTTTTTCTCGTTCAGATTCAGTATGGTAGTTGGTAGTTTATTATAACATTTAACACAAAAACCCATGAAGGATTTCTGCACTCTGGACAATCGGAATTGCGGTATAGCCAACTTATTTTTACCTCTCGTATTAAGAGTAGAGTTTTAATCAGGAGAGGGAAGGATTGGGTCTCCAGGTCTTTCAGAGATTTCTTTCAAAGATCGATTTTAGTGGTACGTACGCGAAATTATCATGACAGAACCGATACCTACAGTTTGACCTTTTATAATTTTCATTATTTTATTTACAAGGAGTTCTAAGAAAAAAGTTTCAATAAAAACAACTCCAACCATGATCACGTCTTATGTGACAAAATGACAAGTTTGAGTAAAACAAAATTCAAAATTCTTGCAAAACTAATTAATTAATTTTCTAGTGTAATTCTAAGGTTTTAATAATCCAAATCCATGTCTTTCCAAAGGACGCGTCCAATTGATGCCCTACAACGCATCATGACTTCTTTCAAACATTTCGAAAAAAAGTTGGACAAATTACAAAACGACGTGAAAACTCATGGTCAGACCTTATCAGATCTTCGTAATATGGTGACCACACTTTCAGCTGGAACACTTGCAAGTGCTGACGGTAAAACTGATGACAACTGGCGTCCTGGAAGAAAGACTACAGCAATTCAACACGATGAAAAACCGTCAGTGGACACTATCACGAAGTCAAGGAGGAAGAATGCGATTCAGCCCTTACCAAACAAATTAAAGGCGAAGAACATGGCTAATCAAAAGACGAAAACACCTGTGATATCTCCGATTAAAGTCCGCGTTCATAATTGTACAGATGTGAATACTAAAGATGTAGGCTGTGTGGGGTCGAAGCATACAGAAAGACTTAGGAAAGTGGAGGCCCCACGTAAAGCCACCATAATAAGGTCCCAAAAAGCAATAGAAAATAAACGAAGTAAAATGGCAAAATAAACGGGATTACACTAGAAAATTAAGGTATTTCTCGTTTGGTTGTCCTTTTATTTTGTTGTAAGTAAATTTTTGTAAATTTTTGAAAAATTTAAATAACTACAGAATTATTGCAAAAATAAAACGACACTAGAGTGTATTAAATAAGTTTATTTATTTGTGTTGATTGGTACATATTAATGTACCCTAATACAACTCTATAGACTTGCGTATGCGGCGTGTGCTGCTCTGCTAGCTACAAAGACATTGATAAATATCTAAGCTACCTAAGTATTCCGGAGCTGCGGACAACGTAACAGGTTACCGGGGTTCCGGCTCAAAGCAGGATAAGGAACGGGGTGGTTTTTAGTCAGTAAGAGACTGACTCTCCCTCTCGCTTCACCCAAAAAAGGAACCTAAGTATATTTGGTATATCTTCAAACTCTAGTAACGTATGGTCTTCACCATCAGAACGTTCGATTTCTGCTTATAGTACCGGTTGATCCTTAAACAAACACGTAATAAAATTACTGGTTTATGATTAGCCTATCCTACTAAGGCCTATCCTAAGAAGTGAAGAGTTCTGCCTTTTTCTTGAATAGTTATCTGTTCGATTACTTTCCAGTACCTACAACACCAAGACACTATCACTAAATATCTAGGGTAGGTACTGGGCACAATGTTAGATTCCGAGCAGGCTCAACCCTGACTTCCACCAGTAAATTAAATTCTTGATATCTGCATACTCACAATTTATGCACAATAATCTCCCCAATCACGATGATGACGGAGACAGCAACGCCGTACAGCATCAGTATGAGCACGGGCCGCATGTCCATCAGCCCCACACTGCTGAACGAGGACATCTTGGTCGTGCAGCGAGGCTTGGAGACGAGGTACCTTCTGCGGATGGCTGACTGGATACCAGATTCGCGGATCTGCTTGTGACTGGAAGATATAAAAGTACAGACTCGATACTGTGTGATAAGTACTAATTGCTTTACCGTCAGGTGATCACCTGATGGTAAAGCAATCAAAATCGAGATACGTCCAACACCAGAAAAATTTAAAGTGCGTTTCCAACTCATCAGAAGCATTGTGTCAATCCGGATGAGTCAGTTCATCCTTGCCGAGGCGTGAAACATTTATAAGAATTACGCAGACTCTTAGTGTGCTTTTCCACCAGATATGCGTTATGTAGTTAAGCTTCGAAGATGCACAGCTCAAGTATACGATATATCCATAGCACGCATCTTTCCACATAAAAAACTTGCTTAGTTGAGTCCGTTTCCACCGGTGCTAAGCTACGTGTACCAATGAATATGATTGGTGGAAGCCATACGCATCCACAGCAACGTAGCGTAGCACATCTCTGGTGCAAAAACCACCTTTACACTTACACTCTACCTAAATTCAATTAGACTAATCAATACCACAGTGATAAAAACAATAAAAACTGACACAACTCTAATCAGCTCCAAGTAAGGTGACCCCTTCCGCACGGGGGTGAAGGAGTCGAAGGTGACGAGGTAGTCCACTGTCGCTATATCACACTTCTCACTCTCCAGGAACGTGGCTTCGATCTGACGGTACACTGGTTCTGCCACTGAGTGGAGAGCGAACAGACCCTGGTGAGGAACAAAAGCAATTTTATCCGCCGTAGGTACCTATGATTATAAGTAGGTTTAGTTTCGGGATACTAAGAGGCTAGACTTTTAAATCTTACTCTCACCTTACGGATTCTCTCAACACCATCAGCTAAACTGTAAAGTTTTGCTTTACCATTCTCGGGAAAGACTCGGTCACGAATAGATATGTATAAAGGCTCTCTGCTTTGATTCTGAAAAAAACAAACAACGTTAGACAAAGGTGCGAAGACCATAAGACTATTCCCAAAAAAGACTTACAAAAACGAAATGGTTGTAATCGACGTCATTGGCAGCGAGCGTGATCTTAGCGTTGGCGAGCTGCGGCAGGCTGCGGATGGAGTCGGAGGGCGCCTGCAGCAGCACCACGATGTTGGCGGAGTATGCCGCGTACAGCGCCATCAGCGCCGTGAACAGCACGAACACCATCATGCGACCTTATGCATTGTGCTTTATTAATTTCCTAAAGTACAAACCTGTTACCAAACTTTGAGCATAAAATTGCATTCTGTACTATTGCTATGAATTTTAAAAACACTAGCCTTATCTTTTCCACGCTACGTTAACATTGTACGTCTCATACCTGGTGCTCGCCTGGGCTCTATGTAGCATCCCTGCTGAGTAACGGCACTCATGGTCAACAGCAGAGCGTCACATATCCCACCGTCCAACTGCTGTTGTGTTGTGGTCTATATAAACAAACGAACTTTCAAAGATTCGTGAAAAGGTCACACGCATCGTACGCATTCCGTATAACGTCATCAGTACACATCGCATGTAGGCATTACTGATGATGCGGTCCGTACGATGCGGATCAGTGGACGTAGTTGTATAAGTTTCTATACTAGACAAACTAAAGTCCGTTGCGTGCAATGCGTACGATGCGGGCCTGTAGACGCCTACCTTAATACTTATAAACTCAGACAGACTTTACGGTAGAAATAGAACAGTAATAAGTAGGTATCTTACAAAGAACATCACCATAAAAAAAGTTTTACCTTCGTCATCACAATCTCCACCTTACTAGCTAGGAATAGAGTTACAGTTGCTATAGCAGTGCACACGGCTATAGTCACCCAAACCCTCGTAGAGAATGGGAGGTAGAACACATTAGCCACGTAGGCTAGTGGTGGCTGTCGGAATATGAAGAGCATCCGCATGGGAGCCACCAGGTCTGTGTAGGTTACCACGTCGAAACGATCGCGGAAGATCACGCAGTTCGTGCCTGAAAATGATGTAGGATAGAGTAATAGTTATAGATGACTTTGTTAGATCTTTGGACGGACTTTTTTATGGAATAAGTCGGTAAACGAGCAGATGGGTCATCTGATGGTAAGCAATCGCCGCCGCCCATGGACACTTGAAACACTACAAGTACGTTGCCGGCCTTTTGGGGGTTAGGGATTTAAGGGTTGTTGGGGAATCGGGGATTGGGAAGGGGGTAATTGGGCCTCCGGTAACCTCACTCACACAACGAAACAAAACGCAAGCATTATTTCACGTCGGTTTTCTGTGAGGCCGTGGTATCACTCCAGTCGAGCCGGCCCATTCGTGCCGAAATATGGCTCTCCCACACATATACTTGAGAAAACTTAAGGAAAAAGTCTCTATATATCTTTTAAAAAAAATACTTGCTAGCATTTTATTCCTACTCACCCACATCCGCCTTATTGGCGTAGAGATCAGCGATCATACCGGACCACTGTCCGTTCACCTTGTAACCGTAACGGTAGCTGAAGATGTACCGCGGTGTCGCGTTGATCATCTCAAAGCCAATCTTAGCAGCTGACCAGCAGGCTTTTGTTATTGAGTCGTATTGGAGTTCCCTGAAAATGATTTACCTCGTGACTGCAGGTATATAAAATAATAGAAAATACATTGTGTCTCGCGTGGTTCTGCGTTTGGCATGCAACGGGTTAAATCAAATTGGTATGTACAGGATTTTTTTCTAGAAAACATTTATCACCGTCGCCGTCCTTTATTACAACACCTTTATCATCCCGCAGTTGTTGTAATAAAGGACGGCGTAATACACATTTGACAGAGATCAGGCGGCAAACATTTAACTACGTTCTCGGACCCACCTGCCAAGCAGAGATTATCCCTAGCCTTCTTTTTGTAGAGGAGATCCGTAGTCCAGCATAAGGACTGCTGATGAGATTTTTTTATGGTATAAACCGGTAAACGCACAGTCGGTTCACCTGATGGTAAAAAATCACTGCCACCCATGGACACTTGAAATCCCAGTGGCGATACAAGTGAGTTGCCGGCTATTTTGGGGGTTAGGAATTTAAGGGTTTTTGGAGGATTGGGAAGATTGGGTAGGGGGGTAATTGGGCCTCCGGTAACCTCACTCACACAACGCAACACAACGCATACATTGTTTCACGTCGGTTTTCTGTGAGAAAAAACGCCCGTGTAATTTTCACGTTGGTTTTCTGTGAGACCGCGGTATCACTCCGGTCGAGCCGGCCCATTCGTGTCGAAGCATGGCTCTCCCACACTTAAAGGTGTGGTGCCTGCCTACTGGTTGGGGTTTTAAAAAAAGTCCATTTAGTTATTAACTCCCCACTCACAGTCTATCCTCCCTGGGCAGATGCAGGCGCGTGGTGTTGCTGTCCTGGATGACGTTGGACATGGTGATGGCGTGCCCGCGCAGGTCGCGCCGGCGCCGGTACAGCTCGCGGTGCGCGCGCACGTCCACCACGCTGCCGTTGTAGTAGCCGCGGGGACTCGATATCATGGAGCCGTTGGGGCCAGGTCGGTGCACTTGATGAAAAAAGGCATAGATCAAAGGCTTATTCCCTGTTATAAACTGTTTTAAGTATTCAGCGTTTTATTGTAACTTTCGTGAAACATACTAAATTAATTATTATGTTATCATGAGCAGCATTCCGCGACACACGACGCGGCCATTGTCGCGCTGCTACTGCTCATGAATATGAGCCTCTAGCATGGCTTGAAACTAGTCGAGTTCCTCGTCAAAACGTTACGTGAGTAAGCCGATAACATAATAATTAATTCAACGTTTAATGTTGTGCTTGTCCATAACCACAACACCGAAGGAGTTAAAGATGTGTGGCCAGCCGTTGGTGGGATGAGAATGGTTTTGTTTGGACTTTACTTACATTCAGTCATCTTGAACATGTTTCCAACTTTCTCAGCGAGCACCACATCACTGTCAACCAGAACTGGTCCGTTCTCCAGTAAGGAGATCTTAGACTGCTGCAGTTGTGGTGACGTCACTAGTAGCAACCAGCGGTACGTGAATTGAAATAGTTCTTTGGATGAAGCCTGCACAAAACAATTCACATTAATCGGATATCGGGATAGAGATCAAACAAGTAGACTGGCCACCTGATGGTAAGCTATTAGCGCCGTCCTCCGACAGTTGACACCCGCAACACCAGAATACTCATTAGTGCCTTGCTGGCCGTTGGAGAGGGGTTTTTCACACGTAGGCTTACGAAATTTCTTACTTCCAGTCTAGACTGTCTACAGCAACATGAGAATTGTTTTTTTTTATGGAATAGGAGGCAAACGAGCAAACGAGTCACCTAATGGTAAGCGATCAGCGTCGCCCATGGACACCCGCAACACCAGAGGAGTCACAGGTGCGTTGCCGGTATTCGTATTCGTTGATTCAATTGGATTTTAACATACTTAATTATTTCCTTTCGACTTCTACTCACATAAGAAAGAACAGTCCTCGACTGAGCACAGTCCAGGTCCGTCAGGTACAGTACGGCGTGGTCCTGGTACTTGGACCTCGGTTTAAATGACGCTGACGTCCGCACTCCTATGGTGGACAGCTCAACCACGAGCTTGTTTATTAAATCTAGAACATAATATGGTGCTTGGTTTTTTGTGGAGTTATTAAGAGTTGTATTCACCACCAGTATTATTTTTATACTTCTATCGGTAGCAAACGGTCTTTTTTTTGAGGGGGGGATTCATCCAACTTCCGCTTTGGTTTGCTGTTCGCATGATGGTAAACGGGCACTATAGCCTAAACCCTTCTGCGAGGCTAGTAGAGGCTTTACTGATCTCAATGGTTTTATACAACACTTGTTGATTATATAACAAGATTTTAATCGAACCCCAGTGGTATAAAAGTGTAAATAAGTATTTATCTCCTTACCCTTTCTCCAACACAATCCACCATAGATCAAATGCGTAGGCTTTTGATCGTTTAATATAAAAAGTTTTATAAAGTTGATAGTCTCCATATCTTTACTCTGTGCGAGAACAGAGCATTGGATAACAAGGAAAAAAAGTAAAATAGAATGTCCCGCCATATTGCATGAATAAAGATTCAGAAACAAACGTAGAATGAAGTCTTCACGATTTTTAGTCGTTTATGTTGTTAGGCTTAGGTTTGAAGTAAACTTGCTACTTAGACAACGACTTTGCGATTTTGCGACTGTATATAAGACGTGTCGTTTTTCGTTACAGATTTGGTATTTTTACTCCACAGGTACTAGGATATGGGGTATTCTAAAGCTGGTTTTTCTTAGAAAACTCGGACATTCTTAGATGCCCTCTTACATATGTCCTGATAGGAAGTGGTCACCACTTCCCAGTTCATTTCCTTAAAAGATAGGTACCTTTCAAAAGTTTCCCTCGATATAAGAGCCAAGATAATTTTTTAGTTAAGGTAAATCGCTATCTAATATTAAAAGTCGCAAGTCTACTTAGAACTTTAGATCTTTTTCTAGGTAAAAACAACATGACTTTGTTAACTTGGACTAAAAGAAAAGCTGTAATTGAGAACAATTTGTGTGGACAGCTCTTCAAAACGTACTTAAGTAAAGACAATTTTGTCAGCGAAACAACTACCTGGTAGATCAAGCTTAGAATATCTAGGTATAAGTAAAATGTTCCTATGTTTGTATGTCACCATCATCATCGTCCTACAGTTTTTAGTCTTACCTGCACATCCAATGTCTTCTCCTGCCTTGGGCGAGGTGAGAGGGAGTGTCAGACTCTTACTGAATAAAAATCATCCCGTTTCTACTCCTGCTTTTCGACGCGGAGCCCCGGTAACCCAGTAGTAGTAAGTAGTCCGCAGATCTGGATCAGGCTTTAGCCTAACTGGGCCCCATCTGTGGCGATCTGATAGCTTTTGATTTGCGCACGGAACGCGAAGTGCCGTATGCACCAGTCTGGTTTTGGTCGGATGACGAGCTACCCTTGCTTACCGTTCACAAACCCGACCTGCATATACTTGCAGATACATACATGGGTCGGCGCTAAAGAGCTTGATAAGTCTGCGAACAAGTTATTTCAGCCATTCTTAAAACCGGTTCATGTCAAGGGAGACGGACTACCTTTCAAATTCTCTGTACCAGCTAACACCAAAACAAAAGAAGCCTCTTCTTCCAAAAAAAGAAGCATATCCAGGGCAAACCATCCTATTCTTTTTGTAGACCTACTTAGGCTTTCAAACTAAACATAATTGAATGTATTTACTCAGTATTATGATTTGAATATTTCATTACACGTCTCCGTTTGACATACGAGTACTTGTAGCTGTGACAGGGTAGAAAATAAAGAAATTGTTTTGTATGAATAAAACACGCATTGATTTTTAGTTCTTTCTTTATTGTGAATGTCCAATTCAAAGTTGAGATCCTTATTAGCATAAAGTGACATTTTAATTAGAATAAATTAAGGATAAGTAGCCTTATTTAAATTAGTTATTAGGTGCATAATACAATAATAAACACACATTATTTAAATTGACAGGTGCTAAAATGAAACAAATGCATTACCAAGTTGGACCGCCTTATACAGATTTTTTTATTGGTACAAGCCCTCTATAATCTCTTAAAACAGCTGCAACTCCTGTAAGCCAGGATCTACAGTAGATACAACCATGAAAACATCGGCAAACTGAAGACCGGCACGTGTCAGGGACATAAGTGACTGTCTTGGACCCCTCCCTCAAATAAATCTATACTAATATCTATACTAATATTATAAAGCTGAAGAGTTTGTTTGTTTGTTTGTTTGAACGCGCTAATCTCCGGAACTACTGGTCCAATTTGAATAATTCTTTTTGTGTTGGATAGTCCATTTATCGAGGAAGGCTATAGGCTATAAAACATCACGCTATGACCAATAAGAGCCGAGCAGAGCGGGTGAAACCGCGCGGAAGTAGCTAGTCAGAATATATTATTAGATCAATGGCAACTTCAAGCTCTTGCAGTTAGAGTCGACCTCTAACTCCAAGAGCCGTCCGTGTATATGAATCACTGAGCAACTGTTCGTGTAACTGTGTATGGTGGCTCTAAAACTTAAATTAATTTTCTTTAGCTAAAAAGTGTAACCTTCTACTTAGGTATGTCGTGCTTTATCTGAGAAATACTCTAACAACAACGTATTAAAATAGTGAGTAAATTCTATTTATATTTTCGAATCGTGATAAACTGTCACGATTTTAACATATCTTTCTAGAATTTGTTATTCAGTGCCGGAACGGGATGTGGTCAGGGTCTGCTAATCTCCTTTTCTGATTTCTGATCGTCATTCTGAAATGAAATGGAATCATTGCCAATAAACATTCTAGGTATTACCTATTCATTTTATTTCATTTATTATTATTGAACAGTACTTAATTAATATAAACTCTAACTGAAGGAACTACAGCAAAAGTTTATGACCTTCATCCAAGTTTCAGGGTGCTTTTCCACCAGAGATCTGCTATGCTACGTTGCTGTGGATGCGTTTGGCTTTCAACAATAATAATCATTGGTACAGATAGCTTTATACTAGTGGAAACGGACTCAGCTATGTTACGTTTTTTAAATGGAGAGATGTGTGCTATGAATGGTTTCCCTACTATCGATATATCGCATACTCGAGCTGCGCATCTTCCTCGCACAGCTACATACTCGTAGCTTAGTATCAGTGGAAACGGTCAAATAGTTTCACAGCTCGAATACACAGCCGGCTCGAATAAACCAATCAATGAGAGCGCTCTTATTTCGATTACTTTAAACGTTAAAGCAAACTCATGCTAAGGATACAGGCTACTCACAATCGTTTGTACGTAATCTCAAGAAGCAAGACGGCAGGAGCTAGCAGCATGCCGTACAGTGTCATCAGCATAGCAGGGTACATGTCGGTGATGCCCACGCTGCTGAAGGTGGAGACATGTCCTGAACACCGTGGGCGGGCCACCGTCAGCCGCTGGTGGACGTTCGCCTGCACTCCTGACTCCCTGATCTTTAGGAAACTGGAAAAAAAAAGGTAAAATAGATGATTTGGCAACAGTTTCGTGAGGTTTATATTAGACAGATTTTATTTTCTTGTGGAAAATACTTTCGAAGATAAATTGATTTGAAATGTTGCGTGAAATCAGGTACATTTTGTACGTAGAATTGACGTATTTGCTCCTAAACTTTGATTCGTTTTAACTAAGTAACTACAATACTTATCTTATGACAAAATAAAATAATACTGATTGCACGGTTGGTGCGGTGGCTGGGCAACTGGCTGCCGCGCAACGGGTAGCGGGTTCGATTCCCGCACGGAGCAACTCTTTGTGTGATCCACAAATTGTTGTTTCGGGTCTGGGTGTTATGTGCATGTGAACTTGTATGTTTGTAAACGCACCCACGACACAGGAGAAAATCCTAATGTGGGGCAACGTTTTTTTAAAAAGCACTAAGTATATTTATTTTTAATTTTCATATCTTGTCGTTGGATGATGAATAGGGATCTATTCTACCTATAAACACCAAATTCCCTTACTTAATCTTAAAAAGATCCTTGAAAGGCGACCTCTTCTGCCCCGGCACCCAGGGGTCTATCTCGTTGATGTAATCGATTTCCACCAGGTCACACTTCTCGTCCTCCTGGTATGTCTCCTGGATCAGTCGGTACCCTGGGTTCAGCTCCATGTGGAACGCGAAGAGACCCTGAAGAAGTTACAAGTTAGGATTGGTTTGTGTATTCCAGATTTTAATGGAGCAGACCTCGTAGGTCATTGGTGTGTTATGTGAAAGATTCACTTTAATTGGCTTCTGCCAGTGGTTTCACCCGCGATCCTTTGGCAAAACTAGACCATAATACATAGGATGGAATCAGGCGGTACTTTACGGAAATCCATGCTACACTAACAATACAATAAGATTTTTTAGTTTTAATTCCGCTCGAATTCGAGCTGCGGGAGCCGCTGAGTCAACACCTCCTGAGGATGCTCCGTGGAGGAGCGAAACATATGTCAAGTGGTATATTGAAAGTTATGTGTGTGTTTTATGTTACACCCCTGCTGCATGAGCATTTAATTGCGGGCGGGAGGACGGTGCTGCACGCCGCATGTTAAAAAATACATGTATAAGCGGAATTAAAACTAAAAAATCTTACTGTATTGTTAGTGAAAACTAGACCAGGTAATTCTTCGCATACGAAGACGTTATTAATAAAAACAAAATAAAAGGTGATAGTGATTAATACGTGTTTTTAAAATTCTAAATATTATACATAACGTAATCACCTTCGTAATCAAATAC
Source organism: Spodoptera frugiperda (assembly GCF_023101765.2). NCBI lineage: Eukaryota > Metazoa > Arthropoda > Insecta > Lepidoptera > Noctuidae > Spodoptera > Spodoptera frugiperda. The sequence continues at coordinate 12,420,961 of NC_064218.1, forward strand.
AAATTTTTAAATGTTATGTTAAAAGTTGACCATGAACTTATCAAAAAATTATAAAAAAAGATACAAAATGTTTAATTTTATCAAATAAAAACAAAAAACAAAATCGTAAATTAACATAACCAAAACGAATTAAAATGATAAGATAAAAAAAAAAATATTTTAGTGACTTTCGAAATTATTGATTAAAAAATAATCGACGAGGATGGGATTCGAACCCACGCGTGCAGAGCACATTGGATTAGCAGTCCAACGCCTTAACCTCTCGGCCACCTCGTCATGTGAAAAGTCCCTCCAAATAAGGGACTGGTATATAAGTACCTACCTACATACTTATTGTACGTTGTTATATCGATAGAAGATAGATTTTTAAAGAGACTATCTCTGAGTTTGTTTCGGCATTTCTTCTCAGAGTAGTCCGATAGGAAATCATCCTCATCTAGTTATTTAAGAGATCAACGTGTAAAAGAGTTACATTGTAACCTATTTGCAAAATAAATTTCTTTTATCATTTGATACAATACATGCACACTATTTTCTGAAATACTTACTTAAAAATTTAATACCACAGAATAATACTACTAGTAGTGGTAATTTCAATTATAATTAAAAATTATGGCACAAAGATTCTACACGGGCATAATATTTAGGCTTTTTTCAAGTGTTATTAAAGTCAAATCATTTATTCCAATTAAACCATATACTGAAACGTCAACAAAGAAATAAATAAACAATAGTCTGTCCGTTAGCGACGCTAGGTGCATGACTATTTATTAGATCTGATATTACTTTATACGTATGTATAAGTTTGTATAAATCTTTATTTTTAGTTTTTTGTACAAGAAAGGCAACAATCTTTGTACTTTCTTAGTAAGAAAGTGATTTGGAAGATTTCAGTGAGAATTAATTTTAAAGGAGACCAATTTCGAATTATATTTCAGACAGACTCGTTTGCATTTATTTGCACATAAGTATTTATTCAGATGTCTCTATTTTATAATTTATGCATTTTTATTGTTTACACAGTTTAGTGATGATTACATACATAAATATAAAAAAAAATTGCTAGGTATTTTTAACTTTGGAGCTGCAGACTGACTACCAGGTTACCGGGGCTCCGGCTCGAGAGGCAGGAGTAGAAACGAGATGGTTTTAAGTGAGTAAAATTTAACACTCCCTCTCGCCTCACCCAAGGCGGGAAAAGTCATTGGATGATTTTACTCAAATAAAAAATATGGTATTTTTTACTTTATAAATCGGTAAATTGTAACTCACTTTTCTAATCCTCTCGACGCCATCTTTCATTGAGTAGAAGTTCGCCTGTTTGCCCTTCGGTGCAATCTTCTTCTCGTAAATCGCTTTACGAATTGGGTCATTGAGTTTCTGTAACGTAAATAAAACATTACAGGGCCAAGACGCATTTTATGGATTTTAATTCTATCCTGTTGACTACCAGGTTCGGATTCAATTAACGGAGTCATATTATGCCTAGGTATTTTGTTCTTCAATAAATCGTCCTCCAGGTTTACGCTTTTATCCCCGAAGAGGTAGGCAGTGGTGTACATTATGGCACCTAATTATGACTGTACAATGTACACCCACTTTTTTACCATTTGTGTTAAGGCCAGACTCTGTGCTACTGAGAAATTTTAGAAAACCAACTATACTGGGCCCGACCCGGGAATCGAACCCGAGATCCCTTGCCAGAGAGTCGCAATTGACCAACGAGGCAGTCATTTAAGTTTACCTTAAAGAAATATCGATTATACTCAAAGTCACTGGCGCCGAGTTTGAGTGGTGAGTTGAGGAGATCAGGTAGACTTCTGACGGAGGAGCTTGGAGCTCTCAGCAGTACCACGATGTTAGCCGAGTACGCTGCGTACAGGACCGTCAGAGCTATGAAGAGGATCAGGGTCACACAGCGGCCTGGTGGAACGAAAGAGGAAGAATTAACAGTGTAAACACACTCAGAGACATTTAATGATTATTTAAACTGTTCCTTAGTAACAATTTTGCTCCGAAAACAATCGCTAACGACTGGGTTAATTTATTTATTTATTTATTTAAAGTAAAATAGTATAACATTACAGTTTTTACACCAAAGCGTTATACATTTCATATTATTATACCAAATTAAATTCGGCAAAAAATAATAATACCATAAAAGACAAATAATACAAATAAAAAGAATACAAAAAGAACAAGTAACCATTAAATGTCTCTGAGTGTGGCTGTAAGTACAAGAAGGGTACAGACGGCACTTTTGTGATAATGATTTGGGTAACATTATGAAAACTTCCTCGTGTTACGTTCGGATACATGCACTAGAAACTACATTCGCAACGTCTGTACCGGTATTATATTTGGATCCAAACACGATATACTATAGTATAGACACAATCTAGGTACCGTACTTATCCATTTGTTTTACAGACACCATGGCAGTTTCACTTGTTCTAACCTGTCATAAATGTCTATATTGGACTTTAACACAGTAGAACAATAAAATTAAGGTCTATATTAAAGTAAATTATCGCTGGCGTAAATCTTGGCGTCTGGCATCTGTTATGCCTCTGACCAACGATCGCCATAAAAAAGGTTTTTCCAGAAAACACCATTATAATATCGATTGGCTCACCTATCCTAATAAATTACACTTGTATACTTAACCTTTAGTCTGCGGATATATGAGACAGAATAGAAAACACATTGTATCTTGCACTGATCAGTTCTCCAGCATACGACGGGTTTATCTAAAAGTATACAAGTATATTTTACCTAATATCATCATGTCAGGACAAACCTGCTCCATATCTGGGTTCCAGTGTACACCCCTGCTGCAGAACTGCACCTATGATGAGGATCAACACGTCTGCCCAGGATCCGTCTAGTTGTAGTGGGTGCTAAAAATATTTACAAAGCGAAATATTACTCGAGTAATTTACCAAGCTCATCTTCTTGATTCTCAGAATGGAGATTATAATAGGGTAGATGACTAATTTTTATTTTAATGACCGTCTTGTAGATTGTTTTAAAATATAAGACGCGTATTTTTTGCTTAGCTACCTACTTTCGAAGCTCTATCGATTTGAAATATCGCGTGACGTCCCTTCTACGAACATTTAAAAAATAGTGCGCCTTACAAAATTGTAATAGCAATATATGTGAGGTTGGAGAGAAATATCTTTTCGGCAAAGCAGTAGCACATTTGTAACATTCACGATGGTAATCACGTTCGTGCAAATTATCTGGTAAAACTATGATGATTTGTACTACTGTTTTGCATTACAGGGGCACCATATATTGCTATTACAATTTTGTAAGGCGCACTATTTTTTAGAGCTTTAAGCCGTCCTAAACTTTGATTCCGTTTATTGTTATCTTATATGACAAAATTAAAAATACGTGTCTAATATTTTTTCATTATCTAACTGACGGACTTAATAGATTTTTAATTTTCATACCCCGTCATCATCCGTATTGAACTAAATAAATTATCAGTATTGTCAATAGACAAGTATGCTACGAATACCATGTACCTGCTTAATAAAAGGTGCCCCTACATATAAATTTTTTATACGTTATTTCATTGTCTTCCCTATTTTTAAACATGGGTGCGCTTCGAGGTATAAAGAAACAATATTTTTTTTAATAGTTCCTTGAAGCGCTACTAACAGGTGCGCTTGGAGGAATAATATAGGTGCGCTTAGTTAGGTGCGCTTGGAGGAATAATATAGGTGCGCTTAGTTAGGTGCGCTTCAAAACAGTTGTTCTTGGAGGAATACCTCATACAAATATACAAAAATAATAATCAGCTTACCATACCCATGCTGGCTTCCCACTTAGAAGCAATGTACAAGAATATGGAGCATCCCAGCACACAGATGAAGATGGCCAACCAGACGGTACCGGAGAAGGGCAGAGTGAAGATGTTTGAGATGTAGGATAGGGGGGCTCCCTGAACACGAAGCGCACGGCAGTTGTACCAACCATGGCTATGTAGTCCACCACGTCCATTCTCTCTTGCGTGAAGATTGTTAAGGTTCCTGGGAAAACGATGGGACTTGATCTTGTAAGATGCATAGGTATAGGTGCTATACACAGTTTTTTTTTATTTGTAGTTTTATAGTTTCGAAGTTTAGTAACTGCAAGACTATAAGTTCTCCGCCCAAGAATAAAAAATAGTGTTTAAGATGTGCTACTCTTGGTAGCAACACGACTTACGAATTGCTTGATGGTAAGCCATTACTGTAGTGTAGTGTCTAAAAGTATACTTGCAATATCAGATGTACCACGAGTGCATTTTGGTTAGCGCGGTGGCTGGGCAACTGGCTGCCGCGTAACTTGTAGCAGGTTCGATTCCGCACGGAAATACTCTTTGTGTGATCCACAAATTGTTGTTTCAGGTTTGGGTGTCATGTGTATGTAAATTTGTACGTTTGTAAACGCACCCACGATACAGGAGAAAATCCTAGTGTGCCGACCTGTGTTTTATAAATAAGTGTACTATTATATTTAGTATTTAGACCATGTAAACTTTGACCATAAAGGGCAACCGATCACGAGGTACTCAGTACTCTACTTTTTCATCAAAACAAGATTCTTTAACTGTAATTACTAGTAAAATTAGTGCCAAAAAGATTGACACCAAACTTATAGTAGATAACTAGTTTAAAATAATATTTTATACTTATACAGTTAGAATTATAATTAATGCAGTCACTTATAGTGATTAATCTGACAGGAAATTGGTTTAGATCTAAATACCTATTTATTCTACTTAAACTAGTTCATATTAACAATTTCACACAAGGTCAATGAACGGTGGAGAATGCTTGCTCCAATGCGAAAAGTGTGTAAATTAAGTTAACGAATCTTGTTTAGACAGGCGATCAAATTATGATTAGATATTGCTAGAATTTTTTTAGATTTCGGTTTACAGAGTGTAAACGGAACGGTCCCAAGCGCCGCAAATATGGGCTCGCTGTCATTGCAGCGGTAAGGCGTCCTCACCTACCGCCTGACGCAGGTGCTTACCGGACATGGGAGTTTCGGTAGGTTCCTGTTTCTCATTGGGCGGGAGGAAACGCCCGGGTGTCATCACTGCGAGGACCGCCCGGAGGACACGGTGGAAAATACTGTGGCGGTGTGCCTTGCGTGGGCTGAGCACCGCCGTATCCTCAGGGATGTGGTTGACGGATTTGGAGGAGGGGAAGTCATCCAATGACTTCTCCCACCCTGGGTGAGGCGAGAGGGAGTGTCAGACTCTTACTGACTAAAAACCACCTCGTTCCTACTCCTGCTTCTCGAGCCAGAGCCCCGGTAAACCCGCTAGGTAGTCCGCAGCTCCGGGTCCTAATCAAAAACTTAGGACATACCTAAATCAGCATCCTTCTTCAGCAAATGGTCGACGATTCCCTGCCATTGTCCGTTCTTATCCTTGTACCCCCAGGTATGTGTGAAGAGGAGTCTCTCGGTCGCGTTCAGCATGTGGAAGCATATGCTCACCACGGCATATGACATCTTTGTTATGCAGTCCTGGTGTAAGTATCTAAGGAAGAAAGTATACAACATTACTGCAGTAGGTAGGTACTTACTCAGTAAATCTACACAAATATCACGCATTTTTACATTCACAGTTTTGTGTTTTGTAAGTAAGATAATTTCACAAGGAGAAGTTGATTAAAAATTAATGTATTTAGTAAGAGTTCTATTTTCCACCAGTGATGTGCAATGCTACGTTGATGTCGAATTAAAATCATCCATTCCTCAGCATAAGGGGGAAAATCATCCAATGACTTCTCCCGCCCTGGGCGAGGCGAGAGAGAGTGTCAGACTCTTACTGTCTAAAAACCATCCCGTTCCTACTCCTGCTTTTTGAACCGGAGCCCCGGTAAACCCGCTAGGTAGTCCGCAGCTCCCAAGTTAAATATAATATATCTTATATTCTATATCTTAAATCTGTTAGGAATTTGAGCAAGGATATCAACAAAACTAGAAATGCAAGTATGTACTTACTTATGTAGGCGAAGGATACTCATAAATAGCATTCGGTATAATAATATTATAATAATAACTGCGTTTTAAGTAAATGTGTGGTCCATTAGCATATTTATGTTCTTTGAACATGAGCTTTGAAAGTAAGAACATGTTGCTTATAAACTATGGAGTAGTTTATAGTATTAACTAGCTAATCCCCCGATTTCACTCGCAATTCTTGGTTCTTATTGATTGTAACGTGATGTGTTATAGCCTATAGCCTTCCTCGATAAATGGTCTATCCAAGACAAAAATATTTTTTCAAATTAAACGAGTAGTTCCTGAGATTAACATAAACAAACAAACTCTTCAGCTTTAGATATTAAAAAGTGTAGATTGCCTCTACCGTAGAGTGAGGGTGGAGCATAACAATACATTAAATTTCACGGCTAGAGTAAGAGCCTCCTCTACATAAAATATTTTGTCATGAATATGTGAATTCCATACTTTTTTTAAGGGAAAAGTCATCCTAATGGTTTGTCCCACTTTGGGTGAGGCGAGAGGGAGTGTCAGTCAGACTCTTATTGACTAAAAAGTCTAAAAACCACTCCATTCCTACTTATGCTTCGACACTAGACTTCGACGTATTTTTCATCGAAAATCGATAAGTTACATAACAAATTCTATTGATTTAAAATTTTCCACAAATGTAAGAAAATGGTAATTCATATGCGTACCTTCAAAATTAAAACGAGTTTGAAGATATTATAAAAACATATATGACACTTGACATGTGAATGCATTAATAATATGTAATATTTGTCAAAAAATAAAATAAATTACACATTATATTTAATAATGCATTTTTATGTAAATACATTATTATATTATCAAAAACCGCATATACCGACATTAAATAAGTTGTTATAAAATGTCACAAATACACATTTATTATAGAACTATTTAGCATAATAATGGAATTAATAATACATAGTCTTTTTTAATAAAATTGTTACTAGCAAACCTGATGAAATCGGTTCGTGCGTTCTGGAGTTATAGCGCCAGGAAGGAAAACCCGACTTATTTTTATATTATAGATTATAATTATGTAAATATATTTTCCGTATTATTTGTTTGTTTTAAGACCAGTAGCGAGTTCACAAGAAAAACACACATTGACCTCTATTTAGAGGGCAAATTAGATATTGTATGTCTGTCAATGGGTACTTAAAATAGGAACTTGATCAAGCTATCTAATTTAAATTCGATCGATGTACGGAAGAAAAAAATCACAACAAAAACTATGTATGTAGGTTAATGATATTATTATGCTGCTATGTTGTCAGATCAGGTAGTACGTACCTTCTTAAGCGTGATTGCTGAGTTCCATTGACATTTCCATTTTTAACCGATTCCAATATAATAGAAATTCTCAGTTTGACTTGTATGTTTGTGCGCGATGCGCGATTATCTCCCGTTTGGCTGAACCGGGTCAGCCAAACGCTAAATCGGAAGAGGTTTTAGAGATATTACCTGACTTAAAAAAAATTAAATGAATGAATATGTGGTTTTCCATTGATGACTTAAGATACGCCCAAAAATACAAAGATTATAGAAAAAAACATACACACACAATGTTAATATAATACGAAATAATAATGAACCGAAAAGAGTATAAGTATACAAGAACAAAGAAACAGCAAAATAAAAGAATACAGTGAAAATAAATAAAAACAGAAATTAAATATTAATGATATTGCGCACGGCTGTCTAACTCTTCTGAGATTAGACGCATGTCATGTCATAATTCTACGTGTGTACTATGTTTGTGTGTATATAGGTACTTACAATCTATCATTCATATGTAGCCTCGTTTCATTGCTATCCGTGATCACATTCACCATCGTCAGCGTATGTCCTCTCAAATCATACCTCCTTGAAGATAGGACATTGGAACTTCGGTAGTCTTCCATCCGTCCATATTTTGTAACAGTTACTTTTAACACATCTGTATTCGTTGGAACACCTAGCCTGTTATGTTTAATATCGTTATATTGATATATAACAGGTGAAGTTGTATTGTAAGTATCTGTTACGTTATTTTGATCCATAAAAGTGATATTTTTGTCCAATTTAGTGTTATTTCTTCTCCATATTAATCTCTTTGTGTGAATTATTTCCGAGTTTTCTGATATTTTGTAAGCTGTAACAGAAAAAAGGTTTCATAAAGTAACTATGAGTACCTAAGAAATATGTATACAAGGTGATTATAAGTGGAGCCGTCGGTAGAGGACGCCCTAGACGGACATATAGAGACCAGATTGGCGATATATTAAAGAAGGACCAAATTAAAAGTACTTTTACCGACAAGCATGCATGAAAATACTGATGAATGTTGATAAAGCGAAAGAGCCATGTAAGAGTCGTAGCAATTGGCGGTCTGTTTCCCAAGGGGTAGCCCCATGGGAAACGGTGTGAAGTTATGTATGTATGACTACCTCATTAGTCGGTATCACGGTTTCAATTCCCGTGTAGAATAAAGTAGTATTGGTGTTATTTGGCGCTTTTGAAAATAGCACAGCTATTAACATACAAAGCATTGTTTCACGTAGGAAAACAAAAGAACCTTGGCATCAATTTAGTCTTAAAACTAGGAAATAGTTAAGATGTTAGTATTCAACTAGCGTTTAATGTAGGATCAGATTAAACAATCTATTATTTGATCTAGACTTATAACTACGTGAGAGTATGACATGTCTAACATAGGTATAAAAACATATAGCTTATAAACGACTATAAAAACTTATCATAAATCCACGGACTCCTTTTATTTCTTATGTTTGTAGTGTTGCAGTTCGAATTAAACGTGGCACTTACTTTCCATTAAAAATTAAGAGTTTGAGGATTGATGGGGATTAGGAAGATTGAAGTGGATGTAATTGGGCCTCCAGGAACCTCACTCACACAACGCAAGCGTTGTTTCACGTCGGTTTTTTGTGAGGCCGTGGTATCACTCCGGTCGAGCCAGCTTATTCGTGCTAACGCATGGCTCTCACATACTTAAAAATTTGATGTTCTAATGTGGATATAACCGCCGTCAGAGTCAATTAATGGTTGGGTACTTAACCCAACATAGCAATTATTTTCGATACAAAATCGTTACTACGAAATAGTTTAAGTAATCATTAATTGTTTCTGAGTACGTCTGTTGGAAGCAATCCAGTAGTGTATTGTTACCAGCTGGGTCAATACATTCAGAAAAATGAGTGTTTTATTTTTGATACCTTTTTTTGAGGGGGAAAATCATCCAATGCCTTCTCCCACCTTGGGCGAGGCGAGAGGGAGTGTCAGACTCTTACTGACTAAAAATTTTTGATGCCTGCGTTTACGCATCACTACTACCCTATTAATATAATATGGGTTTTTTTCTGAAATAAATGCTTATTCTATTATATTCTATTAATCTATTTAGAAGGTATTGCCGATAGCATTATAAGTAAAGGTTACATCCAATTTGAACTCGAATAATTTATACGTGTTTCGAATAATCCATGTTGACCTCAGACGCTGAATTTTGTATTTAGTATAAAAAGCAACCTTGGAATCGTTGCCAAGTTGTTGCGTTTTTCAACAAGGACTAAAAGGACTAAAACTATAAATATGTATTTATTGCAGGATATGTATTTTTTGTTGGTTTTCTTTTGTGCAGCATTGAATATCAATTAATTATATTCAGTGATTGTTTAGTATAGAAGAATTTAATGTTATCTACGACTTCTATTTCCTACAACATATGTAGATATTCATTTTAGGTGCTCAGCTGGGCCGGCTGCCGCGCAACGTGTAGCGGGTTCGATTCTCATACGGAATAACTCTTTGTGTGATCCACAAATTGTCGTTTCGGTCGGTGTGATGTGTATGTGATCTTGTATGTTTGTAAACGCACCGACGATACAGGAGAAAATCCTACTGTGGGACAACGTTTATAAAAAAATAAAAATAAAAGCAAATAATAATTTAAGATAAAAGTTAATGGGTACCTATTTTTTATTACCTTTTTTGAAACATGAAATACCTAATGGCTCTTTCTGAATTTCTATCCATTTTCCATATATCCATATCTATCCATATTTCCATAATCCGGTAATAGGAAAACGTGACTTTCTTTAATTAGTTTTTCTAGGCTATCTATATTTGAAAATCTTAATCTAGATTGTTTCTATATTACCAGGCTTTGTCGTTTTATAAAGATATTGCATACGGTACGAATATAAACAAACAGTCACAAAAACAATATTAAGATAATAATAAAAAATAAGGTAATAACCTACCTACTGTCAATATAATTAAATATTTTTTGCTTATTAATGTGTTTTTTATTTATCAAAATAACACCTCTTATTACAATTAGTCGCAGTACATTCTATTTACTTTGAATGTCACACTAAAGTCACATATTTGTTCCAAAGAAATATCAAGGATAATGGACCCTTTGGATACTTAATTAAGACTTTATTTATAGTTGGTACTGTAATTTTTGTACGTATTCAGAGAGAAGTCACAAATTAATTAAATTGCATCTTCGGTTCATTCTTGACACGGGCACGGGTTTCTTGACGAGGTTAGTCGACTGGTTTCAAGCCGCGTCAGGGGCCCGTAATAATCACGGCCAGTATGCGCAATAACCGATGCATGCGAGTCAAAACGATAAAATACGTAAATGTTTTTTTTTTTGGTTAATTACATTGAGTCCAAAATGTTGTGTTCTTGTGGGCGAAAAATCATCCAATAACTTTGCCCGTCTTTGGTGAAGCGAAAGCGAGTGTCAGACTCTTACTGACTAAAAACCGCCCCGTTCCTACTTAGAAACTGCTCTTCAAGCGGAAGCCCCGGTAAACCCGCTAGGTATAGTCCGCAACAAAATGTTATAGGTACTTGGGAGACAAACTATACTTAGGTATCTTTTGTCAAAACTTATAGTATACTGACTGTAGTTATAATATTATAACATAGGTAAACTGTACTAGTATAACATTACCCTTTTTATGTCTCTACTTACCTTCCACAAACCAGTACTCCTGGCCGTGGATCTTGTTCACCAGCACCACGTCGCTATCGACCAGGATATCAGCATGAAGGAGAGCTGTGTCATCGTCCTCATAGTTTAGCAGCAACCAGCGATATGGGGCTTTGAAATAACCTTCTTTGCTGGCCTACAATCCAAATGCAACGCAATTTCTACTAAGAGAATATATTTTTCTTAAACCTAGACTAATAAATTAAATTAGAGTGCCTGTTTATAATTTTGAAAAAAACCACTTTTAACTACATGCATATGAATATTGGTGTTTGTATCGAACAAACAGACGTCTGTTCTCGCTAATCTCTGAAATGGCTAGACCGATTTTGACGGAACTTTTATTGGCAGGTAGCTAATGTACTAAGGAGTAACTTATTCTACTTTTATTTTCGAAAAAAATATTATATTTTGGAAAAAATCATAAAATCATTAGATAAATCAATATCTACACCCCAATAATGTATTATTCATTCACAATTTTTCTAGCTAACTATAAAGTTTGTAGTTACTCGTACTTACTTTCACCAAAAACCTGTCAGTCCCTTCACAGGACAGGTCAGCAATAATCAAGACGTACTGCAAGTCATACTCAGTTCTGTTATACTGCAGTGAGGTGGCGGTGCTAACACCCACCTCACACATGCGCTTTGCCAAGGATTTGAGAGCATCTGCATAAGAAAAAACACATAGATAGAAACTACAGTACGTAAATACATTGTTCCGCTGATAGAAAATATCGGGTCTGATAGAGCTTTCTTTGAGAGTAAAATTGCTACGTTTTGTATTATTATACAGTGTGTCCCTGAAGTCGACGCCTAAATAGCACGAGATGATCGACGTGGTTCCAACTGTTATCAGAAAAATATAAAAATTATCTGGTGCCATATGGACGTTGAGTTCAGGGACGCCCTGTATATGTGAAGGATTGCTATTGTTCCTGAATACGATACGCTGCCATCTCGGATTGGCTGTAGTCGTAAGTAATGATGACAAGGTCATAATATCCTTGATCCAATAGTTCGGTTAGCTGTAGGGGACGTAGTTGAACTCGTTGTTGACACGGTTGCTGAGATGACATGTCATGACATGGTAAAGATAAAGATAATGTTTATTTGCATTAACATGAGTGATATTACACATAGAGAATACATGCAATGGTGGTAGAGTAGGTATGAGCTACATGTTATGCCGTTTAGGCGTACAAATATTTATAATTTTAATTCTTAAGCATTCAAAGAATTATATAAAATTATTAAACTTAAACAAAAACAATGTAAGATATTCCAATAATAAGTAATCACAAGCAACAAAAGTTAGAAATTAATAAAAATTATTATATTACAAAATTATTAAAAAATATCAATTATTAAAAATCTAGTTTATCATTTAAAAAATCTTCTAAGCTATAATAACATTTCTTGTACAACAACAAATTTAAATTTAACTCTTGTATGGATTTAGGTATTTTATTATAAACTTTAGGACCTAAACATATTAATTATGCTTTTGGTGCGAATGCCAACGGCACGAAATCGCGCATTGATTCTAATTCATAATTATAAATTGATTATAATCAAAACTAAATACGCGGCGCAATATACTATCTATAAAGCGTAATTAACTTGTCTGATTAACGTTACACAAGGTGAAACTACCACGTTTTTCTTCTTGTATAACGCCTTTAGGCTATGAATGTTCTAATACTAACCCTACTTTTTCCTGGCGTAGGTAGAATAAGAGCTGACTACATATAAAACAAAAACCGAGCAGTGAGGCTCTTTAATAAACCAGAACCTTTTGGTAAATCATAAGAAAAAATGTTATATAGGTACCATTTTGTTTATAATGATAATAAGATATTAACGTCTATGCCAATTTTCACCTCTATGCGAACTATTTCAAGATCATATGTTTATCTTGACTGGGCTAAATCCCTCTCTCTCTAATAACTACAGCACATTATCAATACTTACGTTGTTTCCAACACACAAACGGTATAAGTAGAGAAACAGGCCTCTCATCTAAAGTCACAAAAGATGAAATTACATCGAGATCAAAATCATTACTATAAACATATTTTACTAAAAAAATAAATACAGCCAAAGTTGGTACTAAAATGTGAGCGTCCATATTTCTGGATGGTTCTGAAGAATGATAGAAAATGTATGTAAACGGGACAGGAGGTATATAAGAGGGTTATTATATAAACATTAGCATTTAGTATGCAAGCGCGCTTCTTGTAACCCATGCTATCGGATTACAGTTACACACAAAAGTGGTTTGTTTAAGGGCTGATTTTTCGATTAACATATTTTTTTTTTGTAAAATTAACATTTGAAAGTTTTTAGTATGGAAGAATATGAATGATGACGGAGTATGAAAATAAAAAATCTTTTTAGTCCATCAGTTAGGTAATGATAAAATATTAGAACGTTTTTTTTTGTCATAGAAGATAACAATACTTAGAAGAAACGAATTAAAGTTTAGGTAGGAGTGGGAGCAAATACGTAATTTCGACACCAGCAATTTATACTACGCTAACTCGAAATTTGGAAAAAACTTTTTTATGTCAAGTTGCTTAAAATGTGTGTTTACATACGTCATAAAAAAATTGAGAAGAAATATGCAAAAATTAGAAAGTTACAAATCTTATAAAACGCTATGTAAAGGTACTTTTTGAAATCACTCGATTTATATTACGCCAACTATTATTAGCGGAGTGTGCGCGGGGATCACTTTGGTCAAAGTCCGTGCAACACTGCACTAACTCATAGTTAGCGTAGTTTAGTGCGTTCGTGTGTATACTTGTTCGTTTGTAAAATGAACTACTTAGCGACTTTTACATAGTAAATACTTATATAATTAGTTTATTAATGGTACGTTGACTATTTTTTTTGTAAGTAAGTACATGTTCTTTATAAAAATATTGAAATATGCATCAGATGATTGATCATGCACTACGACCTCCCGTACTACACTACGCTAACATTAGTTAGACGTGTATAAAATGTATTTTTTTTTGATGAATTTCGTTTATATACGGCTAACTTGCGCTAAATCAAAAAATAGAAATAATTAAGGAAATATAAATATGAGATATTACAATGAATAAATTAAATATTAAGCATACCAAATTTCAAAAAAGTATCTTAATTAATGTAAAAGTTATCACGTTTTTCCCTTTAAACGCCTCTACTGTAAAGTACGCTTTTTGAGTTAGCGTAGTATAAATTGCTGGTGTCGATTTCTACGTTTAAAATGTACCTAGAAGTGACGTCAGGCTATATTTCAAATCGATATAATCGATATATACCTACTTTCGAAAGTATTTATTTTGTTTCCGTAATAAAATAAAAAAAAGTAAATGAAAATGAATACGTGTCTAATGTTTTAAAATATGACAAGACGGACATTAAAAGAAAAATTAGTCATCTACCCTATTGAATTCGGAACTTGACAAAGTATTCTACGAAGGAAAAAGCTATCTCTACAATAGTACAACTAAGAACTTAAATGACTATACATACGTAGGTAAGTACTTAACCGACGAGACTTCCTAAATCGTAAAACCCAATTGGTAACATTTTACCAGCACCTAACCTGGTGATCGAATCAAAGACGTCATTCTAATCAGTCGACTAACTTAATAAGGCAGTTGACGCAATCCTTAGGTACTAGGATGTCAATAGTAAAAAATAAAGGAAAACACAGTCATGTAATTATTTTATTTATTTACCTGGTCATCCCTTTAAGATTCTGCTTAATCTGCAAAAAATATAGGTACCTGGGTAATACAGCATGATCTCATTACTTGCGGATGCTTTAATTAATATTGAAATTAATTATTAAAATATTCATCACCTTCGGTCATCATCATCATAGACGTGGTCGTGTTATTAAAATGCATACGAGTGCAGTACTTGAGTAAAAGCCATTCCTACTCCTGCTCTTTAAGCCGGAGCCCCAGAAACCTGCTAGGTAGTCCGCAGCTCCGAGTCGGGCATCAGTCCTATTGGGCCCCATCTGTAGTGGTCTGATGGCTCTATGAAGTGCACACGGAACGCGACGATGTCCGTAAGGATTGAGGAGCCACATCCAATTTTTTAAATCTGATTTTACCATTATTTAGCAGCAAGGTAGCTAATTTTGCAGCAAGATATATAAATAGATATATTAATGCAAAAGTGACTCCTCAATCTAAACGTTTAAATTGAGGAGCTACCTGGAACTCGTTAAGTAATAGATGAATATTTCGCGCCGTACGCTTGGGAAACAAAATAACCTACGAATACTTACTAAACTATTCAGCGTTTGTCAGTGATTGTACAAGCTCAGTGATACGAAATTATATGGCCGCTCTAATGATAGGTTGTAGTCTTGTCTTGTAGCACAGAATTATCATAATATTTCACTTCACTACCTCACATTATAATACGGTTAACTCGTAAACTATGGGGTACGAATACCAAACTGTTTTGAAGCTTATTTTATTAAATAATAATGATGTTTGTTGTGGTGTTTTCCAGTGCCGGATAAAACCGACGCGGGGCCCGTAGCAATTGTGAACAGGGGGCCGGTGAGTTATTTTATTATTGCCTATTGAAATTTAGGATGTAAATAAAACAGCACGTTTACAATAAGGCCCGTCTCAAGTTCTAGAACAATATAAGTTTTTAAACTGACATGGTCACTAACTATATTATTAGAACTTGAGACGGGATATTTACCATGTACCGTGATCATGGCGCTTGCAACAGTGCCGAAATATCGGAAACTCATCGACATAAATAAACATGGTAAATATCCCGTCTCAAGTTCCAATAATAGTTCTATAACAATGTCATTACTTCCTAAATTTGTACATATTATGCTCCTACTATATGGCTAATCCGGCACTGGGTTTTTCTTTAAGTGTCAACTATGTCGTAGTAATTCAATATAAATATTATGTAGATACTCGTATATGGACGAGGGATACCTATGTAGGTGATTTTTGGAATAGGGAGGCTGATTAATCAATTGATGATCAAGGCGCTTTCTCTTTAAACCAATTTCAATGTCAATGCAGTTTCAATCAGCGAACTGCTAGGGAGTGGAATTATTTACCGGAGTCTGTGTTTCCTGATGAGTATAACCTGGATGCCTGCTAGGCCTGAGTGAATAATATATTATGTTGCTTATAGAGCAGACGTGCTTCATCGTAGGCCGCATCATCGCTTACCACCAGGTGAGATGGTAGCCAAAGCTCGATGCCATAAATAAAAAAACAATCGAATAAAATTTTCGAAGTGCACTTCGAGTCACTTGCAGTTTTTGTAGCTGTTTTTCTTATTGTAACAATATTTTTCTATTCTTATCTATTTCTTTTTGAACAAAACAAACACATTATTTGACTATTTAGGTAGGTATATCCACATAAATCGTATATCGACACGACAGAAATAAAAACAAAATATAGTAGACCCGGTTTCTCGCATTTCATTTGCTTATTATAATAGCTATTTTAAAAATTATCATAGAAATGTTAAATATTATTGACAAATTAATAAGAACGAGATTTTTTACATGTTTTTTTCTAAACTTGTTTGGTAGAGGAGCAAAAACATGTCGCTTATGTATTAGGAAATATATAGAAGTGTAATTATGGAGGATAAGGATTAATATTTCAAATTGACTTTAATAAGCAATAACACTTCCTAGACTTAAAACTAATGTAGGACTAATGAGTAGGTATTCAGAATAAATCAAGACTATGATTGGTGATTGGAATAGGTGGCCTGACTGGTGCGGAGACTAGGCAACGTATAGCGGGTTCGTTCGCAGCTCGAAGCAACTCTTTGTGATTTTTTTTTTATGGAACCTGAGCTTACGTATCACCTGTTGGTAAGCAATCGGCGTCGCCCATGGACACCTAAAATACCAGAGGCGTTACAAATGCGTTGCCGGCCTTTTGGGGGTTAGGAATTTAAGGTTTGTTGGGGTATCGGGGATTGGGAAGGGAATTGGGCCTCCGGTAACTTCACTGTGTGATCCACAAATTGTTATTTCGACTCTGGGTGTGATGTGTATGCGAAGTTGTATATTTATAAAACGCATCCACGACACAGGTGAAAATCTTAGTGTGGGGGAACGTTTTCTTTAAAAAGTAAATTAAAAATATTTAGAATTTAGAATAAAATTCTTTAGGTATTATGTATCAAGATTGTGACTAGATCTTGTTTTAGATCTATCCTTTCGATATAGAATTTTAACATGTATAAAGTCTATACAAAATCAGTTATACATACATAATCAATCGACAAATATGTATGACATGTTTACAAATAACTACAAAATACCAATACGTACTCTAGGCAAGTCTAGTGTCTAGTCAGATAGAATTCTAGACACATTACCAGGCTCAGTGAAGTGATTAATAGATTCTTTAGTGTTTATCTCAGTGGAGCGTTTAGTCTGCCATAACAGTAATGGGCAATCACTGAGTATGTGGAAAAATATTATGGTGTAATTATTGGTAGTACTTGTATTTACTTCTTTATGATATAACAACTGTTCATGTAGGTAACGTGTAAGTATTTACTTTTTTATCCTATATACATGACTGTGTTCATGTAGGTGTGTAGGGCTACATGTTTCATTATGGTTTAGGTATAAGATAGCTTCATAAGACATTATCCAATTAAGTTTGTCTGTCAGCTCGTTTGCTTCCTATTCCATAAAAAAATATTTCACTATTACGGCCTCACAGAAACCCGACGTGAAACAAAGCAAGCTTTGTTTCACGTCGTGTAAGTGAGGTTACCGGCCCAATTACCACCCTCCCCTAACTAGTATCCGTGTATCCCCAACAATCCTCAAATTCCTAACATAACCTGCAAAAGGGCGCATCAAGTGATCTGTGTGCATGTTTACCGGTTTATCCTCATAAAAAGTCATCACAAGAGATATTAATTTTGTCTTTAGCTAAGTATGTAATTATCACAAGCCTATTTACCTTTCCTATTTACTAAGAAATTATAAGGAAAAAAAGACATCTTCATTCAAAAGATTCCATTCATAATAAATATATCACAATTATCACAGAATAACTGGACCATAGTGACCATGGCCCAAAACCCTTTGAGGATAAAGTATCAAAAACTTTACGCGCCAAAAATGAGTCAACCATCTTGTATTCTCAGAATTTGACACACTACATTTCAATATCAATTTTGTACTCTATTTTATATTAAATAGAATTCCAAATTGCTTAATCTGTAGTGTAATGGATGGCTGAACGTGATAATGATTAGGAGTTAGTTTAATGGAATATTTCAGTTCAATTTAAAATAATTGAGCGGCGTTTTTGTATGTGGATGATCTCTCAGAAATGAGAATGATTTTAAATTCTTTCTACAAATTACAACATAGTTAGGAATGACCAGAATGAATTTTAGAAATTCATAGACAACGAATTGTAGTTCATCTATTTTGATAACAAAATCTATGAAGAAGGAGACGAATATTAGATACGTAATACCATCCCGTAGTGCAGTATGATAAAAGATGAATCACTACTAAT
This sequence comes from Spodoptera frugiperda, assembly GCF_023101765.2. Taxonomy (NCBI): domain Eukaryota; kingdom Metazoa; phylum Arthropoda; class Insecta; order Lepidoptera; family Noctuidae; genus Spodoptera; species Spodoptera frugiperda. The sequence continues at coordinate 12,439,578 of NC_064218.1, forward strand.
TAAACACTGTCATCGGCAGTATTTCCAAACCGATACGACCTTGAAACATTCAAGAAAAGAGC